>NC_133324.1:734323480-734578841 GCF_042186555.1 Aquarana catesbeiana
TACCTCCATCATGTAAACACGGCTCTACTATGCATGAAAACAGGAACTGGGGTGCAGAAAAATGTCAGCAGGTGCTCTGGGCTGATGAGTCAAAATGTCAAATATTTGGCTGTAGCAGGAGGCAGTTTGTTCCCCGAAGGGCTGGAGAGTGGTACAATGATGAGTGTCTGTAGGCAAAAGTGAAGTATGGTGGAGGTTTCTTGCAAGTTTGAGGCTGCATTTCTGCAAATGGAGTTGGAGATTCGGTTAGGATCAATGTTGTACGGGCGCCGCAGGGGGGGCGCTGAAGTGTCAGAGTGCTCCCCTCCCTCCTCCTCTCCTTGTTCTGTGAAGTAGCGTCGCTATGTGGAGGTGGTGCAGTCTGCCAGTGAACACAAGCGGCCGCGGTGTGACAAGGGGGAGGTGAGCTGCGGGATGTCAGCGTAATTTCCCGGCTCGTCCCCCCTTCTCCTGTCAGCAGAGTGTGGCTCTCATCATCTTAGCTGCTCAGCTTGGTGCCCGATTTGCTTCCGTCCCCATTGACCACCGTGGAGGGCCAATCAGAAGATGCTAGCAGTGAATGAATGACTTGTATAGCACTGTAAATGCGAACTGAATCGCCTCAAGGCAGTGCATCATGGGTCATGTAGTCCTGGAAGATTGTCAGCCCCATTGTTGTCCACAGGCAGCAGACTTCAGCCCCCAGCATTCACTCTGCTGGGGGAAAGAGTGAGAGCCTGGAACCGAGGAAGAAGCTGAGTAACTACTAAAGGAAAAAGAGAGGTTGCTGGGGGAAGCCAGGGAGAGCCATGCTGTACCCACACCACCAGAGAGAGAGAGAGCGCCACCGCCACGCTGTACCCACACCACCAGAGAGAGAGCACCACTGCCACGCTGTACCCACACCACCAAAAAGAGACAGAGTGCCGCCACCATGCTGTACCCACACCACCAGAGAGAGAGAGCGCCACCACCATGCTGTACCCACACCACCAGAGAGAGTACCACCGCCATGCTGTACCCACACCACCAGAGAGAGAGAGTGCCACTGCCACACTGTACCCACACCACCAGAGAGAGAGAGAGCGCCACCACCATGCTGTACCCACACCACCAGAGAGAGTGCCACTGCCATTCTGTACCCATACCACCAGAAAGAAAGAGCACCACCACCCCGCTGTACCCACACTACCAGAGAGAGAGCTCCACCACCATACTGCACCCACACCACCTGAGAGAGAGCTCCACCACCACACTCTACCCACACCAGCAGAGAAAGAGAGAGAGACAGCGCCACCACCACACTGTACCCACACCACCAGAGAGAGAGAGAGAGTACCACCGCCACACTGCACCCACACCACCAGAGAGAGCGCCACCACCACGCTGTACCCACACCACCAGAGAGAGAGCACCACCGCTACACTGTACCCACACCAGCCGAGAGAGAGCGCCACACTGTACCCGCACCACCAGAAAGAGAGCCACGCTATACCCACACCACCAGAGAGCCACGCTGCTGCCAGCACCACCAGAGAGGGAGCCACGCTGTACCCACATGACCAGAGAGAGAGAGAGAGTGCCACCGCCATGCTGTACCCGAACCACCAGAGAGACAGAGCACCACGGCCATGCTGTACCCACACTACCAGAAAGAGAGAGCGCCACCGCCTCGCCGTACCGACACCAACAGAGAGAGAGCGCGCCACCACCACGCTGTACTCGCACCACCAGAGAGAGCGCCACACTGTACCCGCACCACCAGAAAGAGAGCCACGCTATACCCACACCACCAGAGAGCCACGCTGCTGCCAGCACCACCAGAGAGGGAGCCACACTGCCCAGCACCACCAAAGAGCCATGCTGTAACAGCACCACCAGAGAGGAAGCCACACTGCTGCCCAGTGCCACCAGAAAGGGAGCCACATTGCTGCCCAGTACCACAAGAGAGAAAGCCACGCTACTGCCCAGCACCACCAGAGAGAAAAAGACTGAGCCACTGCCAGGGTACAGACATGCTACACTACTGACCAAAGTCACCCTGAGCAAGCCAGAGTGAGTGAACATCCAGCCAGAGGGATCGCTGCTGCATATAGAATCTGCAAGCTGGTCTAGGAGGCAGGACTTTGTTACAGTGGCCACCCGGGAGATCCAAATCCAATTTCCGTGACAGCAGGAGATTATCGCCGTTCTGTGTGATCCAGAGGCATTGGTAGGGAACAATTGGTGGGCATTGGTAGATGGCAATTGGTGGACACTGGTAGGCTGCAATTAGTGGGCACTGACAGGCTACAATTGGTAGGCTGCAATTGGTGGCCACTGATGAGCTGGATTTGGTGGCTACTGATAGGCTGCATTTGATGAGCTCTGATGGGGCTGCATTTGTTGGGCACTGGTACACTGCATTTGTTGGGCACTGGTAGGCTGCATTTGTTGGGCAATGGTAGGCTGCAATTGGTGGGCACTGGTAAGCTAAAATTGGTGGGCACTGGTAGGCTGCATTTGGTGGGCACTGGTAGGCTGCATTTGATGCATTGATATTTTGTATCATTTTAACAGTCTCTGACCATCTCTTGTATCATGTCCGCAGTCTCTGACCATCTCCTGTATCATGTCTGCAGTCTCTGATCATCTCCTGTGTCATATCTGCAGTCTCTGACCATCTCTTGTATCATGTCTGCAGTCTCTGACCATCTCCTGTATCATGTCTGCAGTCTCTGATCATCTCCTGTGTCATATCTGCAGTCTCTGACCATCTCCTGTATGATGTCTGCAGTCTCTGACCATCTCCTGTATCAGATCTGCAGTCTCTGACCATCTCTTGTATCATGCCTGCAGTCTCTGACCAGCTCTTGTATGATGTCTGCAGTCTCTGACCATCTCTTGTATCATGTCTGTAGTCTCTGACCATCTCTTGTTTCATGTCTGCAGTCTCTGACCATCTCCTGTAGTATGTCTGCAGTCTCCGACCATCTCTTGTATCATGTCCGCAGTCTCTGGCCATTTCTTGTATCATGTCTGCAGTCTCTGACCATCTCTTGTACAATGTCTGCAGTCTCTAAACCTTTCTTATATCATGTCTGCAGTCTCTGACCAACCTCGATTGTATTATGTCTGCAGTCTCTGGCCATCTCCTTTAGTATGTTTGCAGTCTCTGGCCATCTCTTGTAGCATGTTTACAGTCTCTGGCCATCTCCTGTAGTATGTTTGTAATCTCTGGTCATCTACTGTAGTATGTTTGAAGTCTCTGACCATCTCTTGTATCATTTCTGCAGTCTCTGACCATCTCCTGTATCATATCTACAGTCTCTGACCATCTCCTGTAGTATGCCTGCAGTCTCTGACCATCACTTGTATCATGTCTGCAGTCTCTGACCATCTCCTGTACTATGTCTGCAGGCTTTTACCATCTCCTGTGGTATGTTTGCAGTCTCTGGCCATCTCCCGTTAATATGTCTGAAGTCTCTGACCATCTCTTGTATCATGTCCACAGTCTCTGACCATCCTTGGACAGACCATCTCCCCAAGCACCAAAGCCAAAAGTCTCGGAGTCATCTTTGACGCAGAGATGTCGATGGATGCACACCAGGTTCAGTAGTCAGCGGCTCTCACCATCTTCTCCACCTACTACGTAGACTCATCCCGTTCATTCCAGAAGAGGACAAAGCAGCAGTAGTTGGAACAATCATCAATTCCCGACTCGACTACGCAAACTCCCTCTACATAGGGTTACCTAAATACCAGATTGCTCGCTTACAAGTCAAAACCCTGGGAATCCATCTCCGCATCCCCGAGGACCCTACACTGGCTAACCGTAAAGGATCGGATCACATTCAAGACCCTCTGCCTCACCCACAAATGCACACAAGGAAACGCTCCGCAATACCTTTGCGAGAAAATAAAACACTACACACCTAATCGCAGTCTACGATCAACTGACCAAAACCTCCTCCTCATTCCCAAGTCCAGGTACAAATCAAAGGGAGAACGAAGATTCGCAGTCCAAGGACCATGGCTATGGAATGCTCTACCCACTAACAAAAAACCATCGGGCCTTCAGAATAATACTCAAGACTCACCTCTTCTAAGAAAGGAGATTAAGGTCTGGTGTGACCCCTCTGACACCTCCATCCCTAATAGTGCACAAAAAAACAAGAGAAATAGCCCTGGGACTTTAGATGAGGTGAGAGAGGTTTGGCCAATGTTCACAGCGAACACTGAGACAAAATCAATTTATTCATTTCAAAATGTTATGTAATGGAGTGGCAACAATAATGATTGTCAGTTACCTGGCATAATAGCCAATGCACACAACACGGATGAAAGTAAATATACAAAGATTTATTACAAGTATTATACATCAATGAGCAACAATAAAACTTGAAAGTTGCTAGGTCAGTAAATACACATATACAATAAGAAAATAAAATGTACATACATATGGACAGGAATGTATTTAGACATAATGCAGACATCAATAATGCCCAGCATGTACCGGCATAAAACAAGCATCAATAAAGCCCTATGCATTTCGCGAGACCCTGCTCGCTTCTTCAGGGGTGGTTGCATGAATGTTGTATCAAATGGCTGAGATAAATCGCCAAACGCTGGATATTAAAATGGCGGCCGTGTAGTGCATCCAGTTCGGGGGCTGAGGAGGCGGAACAAACAAAAGCCACAACAGGGGAACATCCGGAGGATCAGCACGGTCTGGATAGGGGTATTTCTCACTGCGGTCTCCACTTGGCCCCTTAAAAATCATGTCTAAAAAATGTCTCAATGGAGTGAAAAATATCCAATGGTTGTCAGTTTGTTCTTAGAGATATGACCGCTCTATCCAATCGTCAAGTTGTGAATCAGAATCCCAGCCTTGCTGAACGTCCAGATATACCCACAAGGGCCCGAAGGCTACGCCCCCAGCGTCATGTACGGGCGGTGACCCATGGGCGTCTGTAAGACATCCACCATCAAAGGGGGTGCTTAAGTGCAGGTGATTCACAACTTGACGATTGGATAGAGCGGTCATATCTCTAAGAACAAAGGTGAGAACAGCCCAGGATGGGGAAGTGTCTGTGCTGTGTGCTGGCAACATGAAATGGTAACCGAGCTCAGCGAGTTAAGAGGAGGAGAGTGCCGTCCTGTAGCCACGATAGGACCAATGTCACTGGTGAGGTAAGACACCGCTCAGTGTCTTCTAGTCACTAGCTGGGATTCCCTGACAACTGGGGAAAGGACACGCACCCTCGGGAGGTGACCTTCCCCCAACACCTGCCAACACTGACAGAGAAACGTTCAGAAATTGCTAAAACAAATCCCTTAACACCTCCTGGGGGGCCCCTGAGAGGCCGCAGGCTCCAGATTTCATGTCACATGGCTTTTGCCCCCCAGATCTAAGTTTTGCCCCCCCAAAGCCCCCTGACCACCCCCTCAGCCCTGGATGCTATGCCTGCTGCTGAGCTTCTTTCCCAGTACAGTACTCTATACTGCTCCTCCTCCACAGGGCTGAAATCACATTCCTTTACAAAACAGCCAGTTAGCCATGATCTGCACAGGCTGTATTTGCCTACTGCAACTACACTGCCGTTCCGACCAGAGAATTTCACAGGTCAGAAGTGCAACATAAAAGCCAGATACACCCTGTGAAGACTGACAGACTGTGTGTAAAGGAATGTGATTTCAGCCCTGTGCAGTGGGGGGGTGGGGGGGGGGGTGGGGAGCTGTTTACAGTGCTGGAATGGGAAAGGAGCTCTGCCAAATGACATGCCAGGGGTCCCTGTCCTCTGATTCTTCAGCAGTGATCCCTGTCCTCTGATTCTCCAGGGGTGATTCCTGTCCTCTAATGCAGTGGTTATCAACCCTGTCCTCAGGGCCCACTAACAGGCCAGGTTTTATATATTTGCACCTGTGATGTATTTCAGTTATCTTGCAAACCTGGCCTGTTAGTTTTGCATCGGGGCCCACCAGCTTCAAGCTGCGCCTCTGAATGACACCTTTATCATGAGGCAGGTTTTTCAATTTTCCTGAGTTGATCTCTATAATTCAAATGCCTTTTGATTGAACTGATTATATAAATCAATAACAGGTATGGAGGGAATGACACGGGAAGGGGGTGGGTCAGGGGGGGGACAACATGTACCAATGCTAAAAAAAAAGTATAGCGGGGAGAAGGTCTTTTAATGTGGCCCTGAGGGCAACATTGAAAATGCACAAATCTTAAATAACATGCTTACAGCATTCCTTAAAGCTGTATGTTGTATTACAGAACTGTACAATTTTCAAGGACAGTCTCGGTGACAGAATACACTGGCAGTCCATTGGAACAGTTTTTTTTTTCTTTTACATTTAGCTTGGATTACAAACAGTAGCAGTCTCCCAATGTATTTAATTTAATAAATATGCGGTTTTTCCTAGGTAAAAAAATCCCTCCTATACTAGGTCAACCCCCACTGCGCTTAGGATGGTTAACACTGATGATCTTATTCACCTGGTTAAGAGTTCCTACCTATAGCTGCCACTTATTGTAAACAAACAGTATATATTAGATTTAAATAAGTGCCTGTGATCAGTGCAAAGACCACACGTGACAAATTAAATCGTGGCGCTATTACTCAACAAATCTATATCACCTCTAAGGTAAAAAACTAAATCTAGCAAACACCTTTGGCCGGTGCTCATCTATATATAGTGCAAAAATTAGATAGATGTGTGCAATAGTACTACGATGAAAACATACTATTGATGAATCCACATCAAAAAAATGTGTCTAAACAATATGTCAAAACACCACAAAAATAAACGTGACTTAGTGTCAATATCACTCAGATGCTGTTATAATGTGATAACTTATATGTATAAGCCCATCAGATGGCAATCCGTGAGCATCACCACACACTTCTATAAAAGTGAATGTATAAATCAAGTCCCTTAAATATCACACAAGTGTGCCAACAAGTGTCCAAATCAGTGCTCATAAAAGCAATAAAACTGGTGCATCCGCAAGTTCCTCTATTTTAGGAGTGTAGATTCTTCTAGTGCAATCTTCCACCACACCTCTGTGTTCAGTGACCACTCTCCCTATGGACAGCCACTCACCAGCTCCTCATGCCTCCACTTACGTATGAGGCTAAAAGGCATAGATGTCTGCTTCTAACGGCAAGGGTTAAAATCTTGTCCATCCGGAAGAGCGTTCCATATGAAAACAAGAAAACTCCCAATAGTGTAATACTGTAAAACACTTTTAATGAATCACACTGCAAATACCACTTCAACAGTTTCACTCACATTGTGTAAAAAAATAAAAACACAGCAAACTCCACAGCAATCTGTCCAGTGTAGTATTAACCGGCTGCTACGATCAATCTCCCAGGGGGTATGCGGTCACGGCGGACCCTCTAAAAGCCAGCGTATAGGAAGTATCTCTCACCCTCTCCCCGCCTACTTCTTGAATGGATATCGCCGTCTCCCCCACTCGGTAATCCGTGCAGCTAACTTCCTCCTGTCACTCGTACGTGGTGTTATCCTTCATGCGGCCACGCCCCCGACATGTTTCGATACGTCTGTATCTTAATCATGGGATAGGCCGCTCTAAATCCCCATCATTCTTTTTATCCCCTCCTCTCGCCAATCAAATGAGGAGTCTCAGTGCGCATGCGCACCCAATTATTCGGCGCCTGCGCCTTACGAGTGTCCCCGTGAGCGCAAACCCCGTCGATCGTGACAGCAGAACATGACATGCTGCTGTCTCTAACCCTAACATGTCAATTATGAAACAAATACTATGCTTCACACCTGTTAAAGCGATATGTGCATATAAAATCGTGCATTAACATTACAATGCTTATCAATATACATGATATAAGTATCCCCACAGTCATATATATTGAAACGACCTCTTAAACATGGTTATAATTCGGGAATCTATCTAATATCGTGCTTACTATATTCTGTGTAATTAAACAATATTAATAATAAAGTGCACATAAAATAGATATTAAAAATATTAAAAATATATATATAAAAAATATGTATATGAAAGTGGCTAAATAATATTATTTAAATGACCAGATTTCAACTTACAATTTATATATATATAAAAAATATGTATATGGAAGTGGCTAAATAATATTATTTAAATGACCAGATTTCAACTTACAATAGAGAATGGTCATTATTTAATATTAAAAAATAAAATATAATACTTCAAAAAAATGTCAATAATTCTATTGCTAAAACAATACAGTAGGTCGACTTATTGACATACCTAATTATTTAAACTACACAAACATAATAACCTATATAAAATCCATATAAAATGACAATCCGTAAAAATACCCCCCATTCATCACAACGTAAGGGCATATGTGGGATAGGGAACTATGTAGTCTGCCTACCTATAGAATCTGTCTAAAAATCATTTAAAAAGCAGTTTAGGTCCAATTCAATGTTGAGGCCTCTCGGGGTCAAACTCTTAAAGCGAAATATCCATTCCGTCTCTCTTTGTGAGAGGTCTCTTACCCTGTTGGACCCCCTCCAGGATGGATAGA
Organism: Aquarana catesbeiana; assembly: GCF_042186555.1. Taxonomy (NCBI): domain Eukaryota; kingdom Metazoa; phylum Chordata; class Amphibia; order Anura; family Ranidae; genus Aquarana; species Aquarana catesbeiana. The sequence continues at coordinate 734,332,003 of NC_133324.1, forward strand.
CCACATCGATGCCACAAAATTGTAACAGTGAGGGGTCTTGTTGATGTTTGACTCTAAAGTGCATGGATACACTATGATACTTATACCCGTTTTTTATGTTGGTGAGGTGTTCATTAATACGGACTTTCAATTGCCTTTTGGTCCTCCCAACGTAGTACAGGCCACATGGACACCACATCAGGTATACCACATGTGTAGTAGTGCATGTGCTAAATTCCTTGATTTCAAACCTTTCCCCTTCTCTGTTGGTGACACTCGTAATGCCTCTGTTGCTGACCCTAACTGTTTTACAACAAATGCATTTCCTACAACAGAAAAAACCTTTAAAATCAAAGGATAAAGATCTTGGTTTTGGTGGATCCAGGATCTTTTTACTATCTGGTCACCTATATTTGGGGCCTTCCTGTAAATAAACTTTGGCCATGCTGGTAGTACTCCTCCTAAGTGTTTGTCTTTACAGAGAATATACCAGTACTTTTTGTAAATATTCTCAATCTCCCTGTACTGATAATGGAAGCCCGAGATGAAGCTAAATTGATGCTGGGAATCCCCTCTTTCTGTTTCTTTTTCCTTCAGGCACTGTTCCCTGGGAATATTAGCTACCTCATGCACAATTTTGGTGAGATCTTCATTTCTGTAACCTTTCTGGATAAATTTTTCTTTCAAAGTGTTCGATTGCATCATAAAATCCTCCAACTGGGTACAGTTACGACGGATCCGCAATAGCTGACCCTTCGGGATATTTTTTATCCATGACGGATGATGACCGCTAGTTACGGATAGGTAGCTATTGCGGTCCGTCGGCTTAAAATACACCTTAGTTTTTAATGAGTTATTCATTTGTTCAATCGTGACATCTAAAAAATTAATTGATGCGTCATTAATAAGGTATTCCAACTTGATGTTATTTGTATTCCTATTCAGTTGTTCAAGGAATATATCCAAAGTATCCCTAGAGCCTTCCCATATCAGCAGGATATCATCAATGAATCTTCGGTAGAAGATCAGTTCAGGCCTACTGATATTGAACACCCGTCTATCCTCCCATTCAGACATAAACAGGTTGGCGAGGCTGGGGGCATATTTAGCCCCCATTGCCACGCCAACCTGTTGGGAGTAGAAGTGTCCATCAAACCAGAAGTAGTTGTGGGACATGCAGAAATCCAGTGCATGTCCCACAAACTTCTTCTGTATAAATGGGATGTCATCCCTTTTACTTAATGCCCAATTCAGGGCTAATGACGCATCTTCGTGTTGTATACTTGTATAAAGTGAAGCTACGTCTGCCGTTACCAAGTAAGATGTTATTTCAGGGTTAAACTTCACTTGTTCCAACAGACGTAGCAAATCTGAGGTGTCTTTTAGATATGCTCTAGTCGCCTTTACACTGGGTTGGAGGAATTTATCCAAGTATTCTCCTAGCCTTGCTGTTACGGATCCAATCCCATTTACTATGGGACGCGGTGGGGGATTTTGAATGCTTTTATGCACCTTAGGTAATGTGTATATCACAGGTATGCGATTGGCACTGGGTACTAGATACCTTCTTTCCTTAGGGTTTAGGGCTCTCACCCCAAAACCCCAATCTACCAATGCCGCCAATTGGATACTATACGAGTCAGTGGGATCAGATTTCAGTTTTTTATATGTATCTTGGTCATTTAATAACTCCACCAATTGTTCGTAGTAGAATCGCTTCTCCATGACTACCACTCCTCCACCTTTATCCGCTGGACGAATAATAATATTTTTCCTGTTTTCCAAGGATTCTATCCCCTCCTTAATATACTGGGGGTTCACTCCTTTCTTTACTGGGAGATCCTCGATATCTTTCAGTACCAAATTTTTAAATACTTCCACATAGTGATTATTTTGAATCTGGGGATTAAAGATTGATTTGTTTTTTAGACCACTATCTATTCTATCCGGCACTTGTGATGCTCTCATTCCTGCTTCCACTGGATGGCTCAAAAAATGTTTTTTTATATTCATTGAACGAATGAACTTATGTGTATCAATATACACCTGAAACTTATTCATTCTCTTTTTCGGAGCACATTTAAGGCCCAAGTTCAAAATATTAATTTCTTTGTGGTCCAACTCAATCCCACTTAAATTGTAGATTCCAGTGTTTACATGTCCCTCAACCGTTTTTTTGGGTTGCTTGGATCTACCTCCCCTGCATCCCCTCCTTCTTTTGGTGGGGGCTTTGTGTTCATATTTTGCATATGTGGGGGTCCGAGTCTTCCTCCACCTCCCTGTTGTTGTGTTCGGGGATATCCTCTCGGAGTCCCCCGCTTCCCTCCCCTCCCCCGTGGTCCTAAAAAAGACTGGTTATACGACTGTTGGTCATAATAACCTGCTTCATCCAAACCAGAGTATCTGTTATACAATGGAACTCCATTTCCTTCTGGATAATGGTACATCGGGGGATATTTTCTCCACTGTTGGTCATCCTGTGGAGGGGGGTATCCTCGTAGACCATCTCCTCTATATGGTGATCGATAATCATGTCCACCCCTTTCCTGGGGTGTATTGCCCCTATATGGTCCGGGTGAGTGATAATTATAATCTCCTCTTCCCTGTCAGGTTGGCCTAGGGGAATGAGCAAACTCCTTAATATGATTCGTGTTCTTCACTTGATTCCCCTTGTTATGGGGGGAGTTTGTAGATCCATGTTCAGTTCTCTTCACCATATTTTTTTGCCCATGTTTCTTCTGGGCTGTTTTAGGTATAAACTTCTTTACAGCAGGTTCCACCTCTTGGCTTGAATCTCCAATGGTTGCTACCTGTTCACCAACATTTGTATTCTGCCATGCATATATCCTATTCGTTCTAAAATCATTTGAATCCCTCGTGAACTTCTTCACCTTCTTTTTTTGCGTTTCCCGATCTACTTTTTCTAACTTCTTTTTCATGTTAGTATTGAAGTCTTTCATTTGATTGGATTCCTTAATGGGTTCCAATTTATCCTGTATCTGTTTGATGCTTTCATTAATCCTTCCTAATTTAAATTGTTTTCTTTTTAGAACCAGATCCTGTAGTTCCCTTCCCACTTTATTAAAAAATAGTAGCCATTCTTCCATAAAACCTGGATCATTTAATCCATCCTGTGGGGGTACATCCCACCTTAAACTTCTGAAAATCAAATTTTCCCTTTGGTAGTGCTCAAAAGTGAACACGTCCCACCACGCCTTAATTTGCTTTTTTAGGAGGTTCTCTAGTGACCTTAATGTCACTGAGTAGTCCTCCTCTTCTACGGTCATTTCTACATTATTTGAAAAAACATGTTCAGGGTTCATCTGCCTATTAGACAGATAATTAAAGGGGTCCATAGCTGCTAGTGAGTAAAAGATAAATCTATAAATATGCGGTTTTTCCTAGGTAAAAAAATCCCTCCTATACTAGGTCAACCCCCACTGCGCTTAGGATGGTTAACACTGATGATCTTATTCACCTGGTTAAGAGTTCCTACCTATAGCTGCCACTTATTGTAAACAAACAGTATATATTAGATTTAAATAAGTGCCTGTGATCAGTGCAAAGACCACACGTGACAAATTAAATCGTGGCGCTATTACTCAACAAATCTATATCACCTCTAAGGTAAAAAACTAAATCTAGCAGGGAAGAGGAGATTATAATTATCACTCACCCGGACCTTATAGGGGCAATACACCCCAGGAAAGGGGTGGACATGATTATCGATCACCATATAGAGGAGATGGTCTACGAGGATACCCCCCTCCACAGGATGACCAACAGTGGAGACAATATCCCCCGGTGTACCATTATCCAGAAGGAAATGGAGTTCCATTGTATAACAGATACTCTGGTTTGGATGAAGCAGGTTATTATGACCAACAGTCGTATAACCAGTCTTTTTTAGGACCACGGGGGAGGGGAGGGAAGCGGGGGACTCCGAGAGGATATCCCCGAACACAACAACAGGGAGGTGGAGGAAGACTCGGACCCCCACATATGCAAAATATGAACACAAAGCCCCCACCAAAAGAAGGAGGGGATGCAGGGGAGGTAGATCCAAGCAACCCAAAAAAACGGTTGAGGGACATGTAAACACTGGAATCTACAATTTAAGTGGGATTGAGTTGGACCACAAAGAAATTAATATTTTGAACTTGGGCCTTAAATGTGCTCCGAAAAAGAGAATGAATAAGTTTCAGGTGTATATTGATACACATAAGTTCATTCGTTCAATGAATATAAAAAAACATTTTTTGAGCCATCCAGTGGAAGCAGGAATGAGAGCATCACAAGTGCCGGATAGAATAGATAGTGGTCTAAAAAACAAATCAATCTTTAATCCCCAGATTCAAAATAATCACTATGTGGAAGTATTTAAAAATTTGGTACTGAAAGATATCGAGGATCTCCCAGTAAAGAAAGGAGTGAACCCCCAGTATATTAAGGAGGGGATAGAATCCTTGGAAAACAGGAAAAATATTATTATTCGTCCAGCGGATAAAGGTGGAGGAGTGGTAGTCATGGAGAAGCGATTCTACTACGAACAATTGGTGGAGTTATTAAATGACCAAGATACATATAAAAAACTGAAATCTGATCCCACTGACTCGTATAGTATCCAATTGGCGGCATTGGTAGATTGGGGTTTTGGGGTGAGAGCCCTAAACCCTAAGGAAAGAAGGTATCTAGTACCCAGTGCCAATCGCATACCTGTGATATACACATTACCTAAGGTGCATAAAAGCATTCAAAATCCCCCACCGCGTCCCATAGTAAATGGGATTGGATCCGTAACAGCAAGGCTAGGAGAATACTTGGATAAATTCCTCCAACCCAGTGTAAAGGCGACTAGAGCATATCTAAAAGACACCTCAGATTTGCTACGTCTGTTGGAACAAGTGAAGTTTAACCCTGAAATAACATCTTACTTGGTAACGGCAGACGTAGCTTCACTTTATACAAGTATACAACACGAAGATGCGTCATTAGCCCTGAATTGGGCATTAAGTAAAAGGGATGACATCCCATTTATACAGAAGAAGTTTGTGGGACATGCACTGGATTTCTGCATGTCCCACAACTACTTCTGGTTTGATGGACACTTCTACTCCCAACAGGTTGGCGTGGCAATGGGGGCTAAATATGCCCCCAGCCTCGCCAACCTGTTTATGTCTGAATGGGAGGATAGACGGGTGTTCAATATCAGTAGGCCTGAACTGATCTTCTACCGAAGATTCATTGATGATATCCTGCTGATATGGGAAGGCTCTAGGGATACTTTGGATATATTCCTTGAACAACTGAATAGGAATACAAATAACATCAAGTTGGAATACCTTATTAATGACGCATCAATTAATTTTTTAGATGTCACGATTGAACAAATGAATAACTCATTAAAAACTAAGGTGTATTTTAAGCCGACGGACCGCAATAGCTACCTATCCGTAACTAGCGGTCATCATCCGTCATGGATAAAAAATATCCCGAAGGGTCAGCTATTGCGGATCCGTCGTAACTGTACCCAGTTGGAGGATTTTATGATGCAATCGAACACTTTGAAAGAAAAATTTATCCAGAAAGGTTACAGAAATGAAGATCTCACCAAAATTGTGCATGAGGTAGCTAATATTCCCAGGGAACAGTGCCTGAAGGAAAAAGAAACAGAAAGAGGGGATTCCCAGCATCAATTTAGCTTCATCTCGGGCTTCCATTATCAGTACAGGGAGATTGAGAATATTTACAAAAAGTACTGGTATATTCTCTGTAAAGACAAACACTTAGGAGGAGTACTACCAGCATGGCCAAAGTTTATTTACAGGAAGGCCCCAAATATAGGTGACCAGATAGTTAAAAAGATCCTGGATCCACCAAAACCAAGATCTTTATCCTTTGATTTTAAAGGTTTTTTCTGTTGTAGGAAATGCATTTGTTGTAAAACAGTTAGGGTCAGCAACAGAGGCATTACGAGTGTCACCAACAGAGAAGGGGAAAGGTTTGAAATCAAGGAATTTAGCACATGCACTACTACACATGTGGTATACCTGATGTGGTGTCCATGTGGCCTGTACTACGTTGGGAGGACCAAAAGGCAATTGAAAGTCCGTATTAATGAACACCTCACCAACATAAAAAACGGGTATAAGTATCATAGTGTATCCATGCACTTTAGAGTCAAACATCAACAAGACCCCTCACTGTTACAATTTTGTGGCATCGATGTGGTCTATCCATCCTGGAGGGGGTCCAACAGGGTAAGAGACCTCTCACAAAGAGAGACGGAATGGATATTTCGCTTTAAGAGTTTGACCCCGAGAGGCCTCAACATTGAATTGGACCTAAACTGCTTTTTAAATGATTTTTAGACAGATTCTATAGGTAGGCAGACTACATAGTTCCCTATCCCACATATGCCCTTACGTTGTGATGAATGGGGGGTATTTTTACGGATTGTCATTTTATATGGATTTTATATAGGTTATTATGTTTGTGTAGTTTAAATAATTAGGTATGTCAATAAGTCGACCTACTGTATTGTTTTAGCAATAGAATTATTGACATTTTTTTGAAGTATTATATTTTATTTTTTAATATTAAATAATGACCATTCTCTATTGTAAGTTGAAATCTGGTCATTTAAATAATATTATTTAGCCACTTCCATATACATATTTTTTATATATATATAAATTGTAAGTTGAAATCTGGTCATTTAAATAATATTATTTAGCCACTTTCATATACATATTTTTTATATATATATTTTTAATATTTTTAATATCTATTTTATGTGCACTTTATTATTAATATTGTTTAATTACACAGAATATAGTAAGCACGATATTAGATAGATTCCCGAATTATAACCATGTTTAAGAGGTCGTTTCAATATATATGACTGTGGGGATACTTATATCATGTATATTGATAAGCATTGTAATGTTAATGCACGATTTTATATGCACATATCGCTTTAACAGGTGTGAAGCATAGTATTTGTTTCATAATTGACATGTTAGGGTTAGAGACAGCAGCATGTCATGTTCTGCTGTCACGATCGACGGGGTTTGCGCTCACGGGGACACTCGTAAGGCGCAGGCGCCGAATAATTGGGTGCGCATGCGCACTGAGACTCCTCATTTGATTGGCGAGAGGAGGGGATAAAAAGAATGATGGGGATTTAGAGCGGCCTATCCCATGATTAAGATACAGACGTATCGAAACATGTCGGGGGCGTGGCCGCATGAAGGATAACACCACGTACGAGTGACAGGAGGAAGTTAGCTGCACGGATTACCGAGTGGGGGAGACGGCGATATCCATTCAAGAAGTAGGCGGGGAGAGGGTGAGAGATACTTCCTATACGCTGGCTTTTAGAGGGTCCGCCGTGACCGCATACCCCCTGGGAGATTGATCGTAGCAGCCGGTTAATACTACACTGGACAGATTGCTGTGGAGTTTGCTGTGTTTTTATTTTTTTACACAATGTGAGTGAAACTGTTGAAGTGGTATTTGCAGTGTGATTCATTAAAAGTGTTTTACAGTATTACACTATTGGGAGTTTTCTTGTTTTCATATGGAACGCTCTTCCGGATGGACAAGATTTTAACCCTTGCCGTTAGAAGCAGACATCTATGCCTTTTAGCCTCATACGTAAGTGGAGGCATGAGGAGCTGGTGAGTGGCTGTCCATAGGGAGAGTGGTCACTGAACACAGAGGTGTGGTGGAAGATTGCACTAGAAGAATCTACACTCCTAAAATAGAGGAACTTGCGGATGCACCAGTTTTATTGCTTTTATGAGCACTGATTTGGACACTTGTTGGCACACTTGTGTGATATTTAAGGGACTTGATTTATACATTCACTTTTATAGAAGTGTGTGGTGATGCTCACGGATTGCCATCTGATGGGCTTATACATATAAGTTATCACATTATAACAGCATCTGAGTGATATTGACACTAAGTCACGTTTATTTTTGTGGTGTTTTGACATATTGTTTAGACACATTTTTTTGATGTGGATTCATCAATAGTATGTTTTCATCGTAGTACTATTGCACACATCTATCTAATTTTTGCACTATATATAGATGAGCACCGGCCAAAGGTGTTTGCTAGATTTAGTTTTTTACCTTAGAGGTGATATAGATTTGTTGAGTAATAGCGCCACGATTTAATTTGTCACGTGTGGTCTTTGCACTGATCACAGGCACTTATTTAAATCTAATATATACTATTTAATTTAATATTGAAAAAAGTAATTTTTCGATGTAGTATTATTAGTAACACATGCTTTTTCGTTAAATAGACCAGCTTCGACTGGTGGAAAGAAATTGGCCAATAGTTCACTGTGGCTGTCCCTGTTCTCACCAATGAAAGACAATTTTGCTATTGGGCAATTTCTATCAAGCTTTTGACAGGTGAATCGAGAGGCTATAGAGAGAGGAGACATTACTGGAAATAGCAGCAGAGGAGACAATTTTTTAGGAGCTGGTCGTGGAACTCAGTGTCTGTGGAGAAATAGCTTTGAGACTGCAGTGACCATCCATCTAGGATATATCCAAAGAGGAGGAAAAGGACACATCAGTGGTGTACATTTGTTGATGCACAACTAGACCCATCTTCCTTTGAGGTGAGAGGCTAGCACACACAGGGTGTGGATTGGAAAAGGATACAAGTTATTATACTATCTGCATTTGGACTTTTTCCTTTCTTTGCTGCACTTACTCCTATAGAGACTATTGCTTAGCATTTGAAGTTACATTAGTTATCATTGAGAAGTGAGATTGATATAAGCACTTTAATATTAGCACTTTAAACTGTAAGATTGGTCTAGAGATACCTGGAAAGAGTATTAGCACTTTATTATTAGCAATCCTTATTTAGTATTTTTGTAGAGGTATTTAGCGCTGCTTCACCACAAATCACATATACCTTTGGTGCTGGCAACACTTCAGAAGTTAGCTGCTTTACATTTATCTGTTGCACCTGGGCACTTTACTACTTATAATGTTTACACGTTTAGTGGCGCATTAGTACTTTACGTTTATCAAGCTTTTACTAATCCTTCCGCTGCCAGAGCTGGTTTTGCATTTTTTGCACACATTTTAGGCCTGAAGATTAGTTAAAAATCACCAAACATTATATATTCTCTGAAAGCAGAGACCCTGAGGAATAAAAGGGTTGTAGTTAAAATTTTTATGTCACGTGGTTTTAGCACAATGGTTTATTAAATGCATATTTTTAGTAAAATATATATTAAAGTTTATTTTAACCAGTTGCTGACCGGGCCATAGACAAATAACTCCTCCCCTCACATCAATCAGTACAGCGTGTGAGGAGGGAGCCGGTGCAGTAACAATTTGGGCTGGATCTGAAGTGCCCACAGTGCTGATCTGTGCTCATCCATCCCTGGCTTATCCATCCACATTCATGCTTCCTGCTCATTCATGCTCCATCCCTGGCTCATCCATCCATATTCATGCTCCATCCCTGGCTCATCCATCCACATCCATGCTCCATCCCTGGCTCATCCATTCACATCCATGCTCCATCCCTGGCTCATGCATCCACATTCATGCTCATCAATTTTCCACCCCAGGCTCATCCATCCACATCCACGCTCCATCCCTGGCTCATCTATCCACATTCATGCTTATCCATGCTTCATCCCTGGCTCATTCATCCACATCCATGCTCCATCCCTGACTCATCCATCCACATCCATGCTCCATCCCTGGCTCATCCATCCACATCCATACTCCATCCCTGGCTCATCCATCCTCATTCATGCTTCATCCCTGGCTCATCCATCTTCCTTCACACTGCATTCCTGAATCATCCATCCACATCCATGCTCCATATCTGGCTCATCCATCCACAGTCATGCTCATCAATGCTCCATCCCTGGCTCATCCATCCTCATTCATGCTCATCCATGCTCCATCCCTGGCTCATCAATCCCCATCCATGGTTCATCCATGCTCATCCATTGCTCATCTATGCCACATTAGTGATCATCCGTGCCACATGTATGCCACATTAGAGCTCATCCATGCCACATCAGTGCTCATTCGTACCACATCCATGCCACATTAGTACTCATCCATGCTACATCCATGCCACATCAGTGCTCATCCATTCCACATCAGTTCTCATCCATGACACATCAGTGCTTATCCATGCCATATTAGTGCTCATCTGTGCCACATCAGTGCTCATCTGTGCTACATCAGAGCTCATCCATGCCACATCAGTGCAAATCCATGCCACATTCAGTTCTCATCCATGCCACATCCATGCCACATCAGTGCTGATCCATGATACATCAGTTCTCATCAGTGCCACATCCAGGCCACATTAGTGCTCATCCATGCCACATCAGTGCTCATCCTTTCCACTACAGTGCCCATCAGTGCTACCACAAAAGTGTAATAGGCAGTCAAATTAGATTTGAAATGTATGTCCCTAGAACACCTGACTGTGCTTCATGCATTTTGGGCCTCTGTATGTGGTTAGGCTGTGTAAAAGTCTCACACGTGGTATCGCCATACTCAGGAGGAGTAGCAGAATGTATTTTGGGGTGTAATTTTTGCTATGTACATGCTATGTGTTAGAAATATCTTATAAATGGACAACTTGTGTTTTAATTTTCCTTACACAGTTTCCAAAAACTTGTGGAAAAAAATGAAATGTTCAAAAGACTCATTATGCCTCATAGATTATACGCTGGGGTGTTTACTTTCCAAAATGGGGTCATTTTTTGGGTGTTTCCATTGTCCTGGTGCTCCAGGACCATCAAAAGTGTAAGAGGTAGTCTAAAAATGATATGTGTAATTTATTCTTCTAGAACTCCTGATGGTGCTCTCTGCATGTTGGGCCTTTGTATGTGGCCAGGCTGTGTAAAAGTCTCACACATGTGGTATTGCCATACTAAGGAGAAGCAGAATGTATTTTGGGGTATAATTGCAAGTATGCATATGCTGTGTGTGAGAAATAACCTGTTAATATGACAATTTTTATAAAAATAAAAAAAAGAGAAAAAACATCTTAATTTTGCAAAGAATTGTGGGAAAAAATTACAACTTCAATCAACTCACCATGCCTCTTACTAAACACCTTGGGCTGTCTACTTTCTAAAAAAGGTGTAATTTGGGGGGTATTTGTACTGTTCTGGCTTGTTTGCATCTCACAAAAATTAGATAGGCTGTCAGTACATCAGGTGTGATCAATTTATAACAGAAATGAAGAAAAATGCATTTTTTTACCAAATGTTTGGTCTTTTTTCATTTATAGTGTAACAAATAAAATAACCTAGTGGTGATTAAATACCACCAAAAGAAAGCTCTATTTGTGTGAAAAAAGGACAAACATTTCATATGGGTACAGTGTTGCATGACTGAGTAATTGTCATTCAAAATATGAGAGCACTGAAAGCTGAAAATTGGTCTGGTTAGGAAGGGGGTTTAAGTGTCCAGTGGGCAAGTGGGTAATGCACACAAATATATTACCCATTTTTTGTAAAATAAAAAATGAAGCTGCATCAAAAATATGAATAAATGTTATGGATGTGGTGGTAATGGTGCTGCTCTGTGGTATTGATAAAAAATAAAAACAATAAATAATCCAACGTGTAAAGTGACAGGTGCTAATAAACTTAGTGAGTGGTATTCTTCAACAATTAATTAAAGTGCTAAGTGCTATTTGAAAAAATGTGAGATGAGAAATTAGATCACCATGTGGGTGACCTGTGCTGTGGAACCTAAGTGATTGGTATTGAAAACTTCAATAAACCATATAAAGTGATTTGTGCTATTCAAAATTCATAATGTGATACCATAAACATTGGTTAAGCTAGTAATCCTGATCCGTATAGCCAAAAATCAGAAAAGATTGAATAAAAATAAAATTAAGGTATAATAATGAATTATTTCATAAAAATTGGATGAGAAATTCCTTTAAATACAAATCAAGTGACTGGTGGCTTTATTCTTCTCTGTGCCAGGTGAATTAATGAATTTTTAAGTGCAAGTGCTCCAATCCGTGCTCTTCTCATATATACCCTTACCAGAGAGCTCTCCCCACTAGGGGGTGTTGTGCCTTTCACAGCCTCACTGCTGTATTACTGGAACAAACCCCCAATGTAGATACCTCTTTGCAGCCCCTTCTCCTCGTTTTTGCTCAATATATGTGGAAAGAAATTAAAACTCTATAGTGCAATAATGTTTAATCCGTTTTATTAATGATACTGTGGCTCCGCCCTATGTGTTTTCATCATAAGAAACGTCATCTGGAGCGTCTTGATGATGAAACGCGTAGGTACGAGCCACAGGGTCATTGCATCACTTCCGGTTCTCGAGTGTGGAACACAGAGGAAGCAGTACTTCCTATACTAAACTGCGCAATTGACTTTATTACATTGTAAGTGCACATCCTTATTTTATATGGGAAATAAAACAGATTAAATGTTATTGCACTAAGGAGTTTTCATTTCTTTCCACAAATATTGAACAAAAAAGAGGAGAAGGGGCTGCAAAGAGGTATCAACATTGGAGGTCTGTTCCAGTAATACAGCAGTGAGGCTGTGAATGGCACAACACCCCCTAGTGGAGAGAGCTCTCTGGTAAGAGTATATATGAGAAGAGCACGGATTGGAGCACTTGCACTTATATGTTCATTAATTCACCAGGCACATGGAAGAATAAATTCAACAGTCACTTGATTTGTTTTTAAATGACTATCTCTTATCCAATTTATATAATATATTTCATTATTTTATCTTAATTTAAATTTAGATTAGCTCAAGTCACTTTTTATAGTTTATAGAAGGTTTCAATACCAATCACTTAGGTTCCACAGCACAGGTCACCCACTTGGTGATCTAATTTCTCATCTCACATTTTTTCAATTAGCATTAAGCACTTTAATTGTTGAAGAATACCACTCACTAAGTTTATTAGCACGTGTCACTTTACATGTTGGATTATTAAATGTTTTAATTTTTTGCAATACCGCAGAGCAGCGCCTTTACCATCACACCCATGACATTTATTCATATCCAGACCCTACTTAAGTAGGTGTCACAATGGAGGCAGCAGCCAATATTATCAAAAAAGTTTTTTTACCATCAGCGCAGGACACCCCCCCCATTAATGCATCGAAAATAAAGATACACAACATATTAAGCCATAAAATTGCTTGTGCCTGTCATGTGTTTAAATTAATATGTGCATGTAACTGAGGGGCCAATTTCTTTTTTTTCTTTTTTTTTGGGGGGGGGGAGGGAGGGGTGTTCATTTAAGGGCTTAGATGTCATTTTAATTTTTTTGAATTTTTTACTTAACTTTATTGCTATCACACTGTGCCAGTACCTTGGCCTGTTTACTGTACTTATAGGTGTATGTGTCTTTTGTTGTTTGCACATAGTTGTATTGTTTTCTACGTGCATAATTCAATAAACAGAATTTCCCACCAAAAAACTTTTTGCTATCACAACCCTAAATACTACCATGTCACTTAAAGGGAGGAAAAAAAAACAGTTTAACTTAAAATATTGGATCTATAAATAAACAATATATATTCAAACTAAATGAAAACCCAAAAATGCCAACCCATGAGGTAAAAGCCATATTTTTTTAGAAGGGAAGCCTAGCAGCAAAACCCTGCGATGCATGGGACCATTAAAAGTGACTGCTGATCTGAAGACACTATAACATAAAATTAAAGACAAAAATGCCCCATATAGTAAGAAAAACAAAAGAGAAGGAACAGTTTCCTAACTCCCTTCCAACACACTGACACTATGGGATCTATTTATGAGATTAGCTGTTCCTACAACCATCACAAATAATTCCTGTAATGTATTTATTGCCTATGATTGTCAGCTCCAGCTAGTGGTTATGTTGTTGTATTTTCCTGATTGAGACACAGTATCTCAGGAAAATACCACATTATTGTCACTAGATGAAGCTATCAAAGGAAATAAACATATTAGATTTAGGAATAGCGGGGATTATTTGCAATGGCTATGCAAACATTGTGACATTCGTACAGTGATTTTTTTTTTTAAATAAATTGACCTCAAAGTCTGCTCTGTCTTCCCCTTATTTAGCGAGTGGGTTAGCTTATCCAAAAGCCATCTTATTGGTCCTTATAAGCCTGATGGGCACAGTTCAAAAGCCATGGGGTGCATTATGGTTTAAAAATATTCTCCAAGCTGAATTTGTACATACATTTTCCAGGACTGCAGATTTTCTCCTTGAACCCATGCTAGTGGAGAACTTGAACCTCACCTGTAAAAATAACACTGAAACAAAGGAAAGGCTGTTGCTTGAACCTCAGTTGGTTTATTCATTACTGGAAACATGAGTAGACAAGATTACAGAATACAAGGGTAGGAACACAACAGTTGTACATATTACTGGCAATTCCAGTTTGTGGAAAACACTTTGTTGTGATGATGTGGTTTATAGTATCATCCAGTAAGCATATAGAACCTGGTTCTTGCAGTCTAGTGGAAATGGAGAACATGCAGACTAAAGTAGTATCTTCCTACAACAGAAAGAGAGACACAAGAGTCCTATTTAACATATACAGACAAAGAAGAAATTAGAGGTATACAGTAAGAAAAACTATTATACCATTTTCAGTATGGCACAATATATGTGCCCAAGCTGGCATTTACAGCAAATACAAGTAAAATTTGAGACTACCCTGACTGAGCTAAGTTCTACCACTAGTACTGTCTATGTGCTGTCTCACCAATATTACAGTAGAATAGATTGCTTGTTTAGTTTTGAACATGAGACAGAGAAAACCTTTATTTGACTTTTAAGTGCTTGTGTGAGTCCAGCTGGTTACATCATAAGATGCCAGTTTAGTTTAATTTGTGCTGGCAAATTCAAAACTGTGTTAAAAGAAAGAATTCTGAGTAATTATTGGTAAAACAACACATCTTATATATTTTACCTGCTAATGCAATTACCAATTCCCAAACTTCCCAAAGTAGCCCGGGGCCATTGGTTATATTTAAAAGAATAAAATAAGACTCTGCCATTTAGTTTGCCTCTATTTAGCTTTTTGTTCCCAGGTCACAGTTCCTGGAAGGGGATGGCATCCTCTCCTCACACACAAAACACCAGTAAGCAAGTTCTCTCTTGGACATGTATTATCTTACTGACTACAGGCAGAGACATTTGAATTAGATTGGCATTTCATACTTTGTATTACTGGTCATTCATTTATTGCAAGTACATTCTGAATATTGTGGTCAGTTTGATACTTGCGTTTGAAGTTGTAAGGATTAATCTTTAAAAGTTCAACAACATTTTAATAGTACAACCTTATGGAGAGGGCTGTTTTGCTTTACTGGGGGTTATACTGAACAGTTTTAGGAGGTCTCCCTTTCAAAACCCTTTGATACCATTGGCCTCTAGGTCAGAAAAAAATAGAGCTTTTTTTTTTAGCTAAAACACTGATAAGAAAAAAAACACTCCAGGACTATTAAAGTGAACTCCAGATAGCTAAATGGTGTGAATGTGATGAAAATAAATGATTCTTCCTTCTAAACTATTCTTTATTACTCAGTGTTTCCTCCCTGTAGGGAGAAAATGGCTTTTTCTAGATCTTAACCACTTCAACCCAGGAAGGATTTGCCCCCTTCCTGACAAGGTCATTTTTTGCGATACGGCAATGTGTTGTTAACTGACAATTGCGCAGTCGTGCAACGTTGTACCCAAACAAAATTTTTTAAATTTTTTCCTCACAAATAGAGATTTCTTTTGGTGGTATTTGATCACCTCTGTGGTTTTTATTTTTTGCGCTATAAATAAAAAAAGAGCGACAATTTTGAAAAAACACAATATTTTGTACTTTTTGCTATAATAAATATCCCCCCCAAAAATATAAAAAAACAAATTTCTTCCTCGGTTTAGGCTGATATGTATTCTTCTACATATTTTTGATTAAAAAAATTGCAATAAGCATATATTTATTGATTTGAGCAAAAGTTATAGCATCTACAAAATAGGGGATAGATTTATGTCATTTTTATTATTATTGTTATTATTTTACTAGTAATGACGGCGATCCGCAATTTTTATCAGGACTGTGACATTGCGGCAGACAGATCGGACACTTTTGACACTTTTTTGGGACCATTGACATTTATACAGCAACCAGAGCTAAAAATAGCCACTGATTACTGTATAAATGTCACTGCCAGGGAAGGGGTTAACACTAGGGGGCGATCAAGGGGTTAAATTTGTTCCCTCACTGCGTGTTCTAACTGTGGGGGGATGGGAGTGACTAGAGGAGGAGACAAATCATTGTTCCTACTTAATAGAAACACAGGATCTGTCTCCTCTCCCCTGACAGAACCAGGATTTGTGTGTTTACACACACACATCCCCGTTCTCGTTCTTTCACAAGCGATTGCAGGTGCCCGGAGGACATCGCACCTGCCGGGCACGCGCATCCGCTCCAGGCACGCGCTGCAAGCCTGCAATAGCGTCTTAAAGAGGCGACGTACACCTATGGCGATTTGCGCAGCCGTGCCAACCTGCCGCAGTATAACTGCGTAGGCTCGTCGGCTAGTGGTTAAGGGTTGAGAAGGGCTCAGTTGTAGGAGGTTGGAGCAAAGTATGTGCTAAAAGTAATGATTTCCTTGTCAAAAGAAGTTTATTGAGTATACAATATTATAAAGATACATAAAGTAAGTTTACAAGGATCTATAAAGTAAGCTCATTGTTTTACAGTAGGGTTTATATAGGTAAATATCATGAAATTTCAAATATTAAACATTGGGTTCACGTAAACCTAAATTAAAGATATATATCATTTCCTTAGTTACTTTTGTAGGTATTTAAATGATTTATACCTACTATACATATTGTTTACAAGTAGAGTGTATATAGGTCAAATAAATTCTGATAATGAGCTTTAATCGTAAGGTGCAGAAAAGGAAAGAGAAAGAAGAAAAAGGGTTGAAAGGTAGAGGTATGGTCCACAAGGTTGTCCCGCTCGTCAGTTTATTATTCTTTTTAGTTCTCTTTGAAGCCTTAGAATGAGTGTCTCTGTAAGTCATTTAATCTGTTACCATGGCAACAGGACAGAGTCATTGAAGTTTGACAGGAACTGTTGTTTTATCCAAGGATGCCAAAGTTTTTCAAATTTTGGAATTTGATTTTGATCGATGGCTACCATCTTAGCATGGGACATTGTATTATTCATTCTGTGAATTGTTTCTGCTAGTACCAATGTAGGAGATTTCCATGCCTTGGCCACTGTTTGTTTTGCAGCCGTTATTAGTTGGATCATAAGTTTGAATTGAGAGAGTGTTAACCATTCCGGTTTTAGATTAAGTAAAGTTAAATATGGATCTGGTTGTATTATTTTTTAAAATATTTTAGATGCAATCACGAAGACTTCCTTCCAGAAGGTTTGGATTACTGGGCACGTCCACCATATGTGTAAATATGTGCCTATTTCTGGGCATCCTCGAAAACAAAGAGCTGAGGTATTAGGTGAATATTTTGCCACTCTAGCGGGTACAAGGTACCAGCGAGTTAGGACTTTATAATTTGTCTCCAGTGCTAAGATGTTGGGTGAGGATGACTTAGATGTGAGCCATATGTTAGACCAGTCCGTGTCTTCTAAAGTTCGTCCCAGGTCCTCCTCCCACCTCTGAACGTAAGAGGGTCTATTAAGATTTGGTACTCCATATAATTGATTATAAAGTGATGAAATTGTACCTTTAGCAAATGGATCTTTTGTACAGATTGATTCAAAAATGGATAATTGGGATAATGGTGTATCCCCCTTTAGGAATGGTGTATAGAAATTTTTGATTTGGAGATATCTGAATATCTCAGAGTTTGGTAGATCATATTTTTCTCTAAGCGATGGGAATGAAAGGAATGATTTAGATGCTATGAAGTCATTTAGTGTCTGAATGCCTGATGTTGTCCAAGCTTTAAATAAATTTGGGTAGATCCATGCCGGATAAAAGGCCGGATTTCTGATAAAAGAAAGGAGAGGATTGTGTGGAGATTGTAACTGATATTTGGTTTTTAGTTTATCCCAGAGAGATAAGAAGTGTTTAGTTATGGGATTATGAATTTTAAAGCGGTCTTTAGGATCAAGCCATAATAAATTTGATATTAATAGAGGGTCATTTTCTGAAGCCTCTATAAATACCTATAATGGGATTTCCTGTTTTGCATGGTATTTGGACAGACTGGCCAAATGTGCTGCTCTGTAGTAGTTAGTAAAATTAGGGTATCCCAGGCCTCCTTTATTTTTGGGAAGATGTAGTGTGTGTATAGGTATACGTGGTTTAGAAGAGCCCCATATAAACGAAGTTGCTCTTTTTTGTACTATTCTCAAAAAATAGGAAGGAATTGGAATAGGGAGGACTCTGAATAGATAAAGCAATTTGGGTAGAATAGTCATTTTGATTGCATTAATCTTCCCTATCCAGGATAAAGGAAGTTGCGACCATTGTTTTATTAGATTTGTGATCTGTCTTAATACAGGAGGATAATTGGTTGAGAATAAGTCAGAATGAGATGCTGTTAAATGAATTCCAAGATATGGGATTGATTTTTCTGCCCATGTGAATGGGAGTGCAGCCCTAGCCGGGATCAATTCCATGTTTGTGAGTGAAATATTAAGCACTAGGCATTTCTTAGGATTAATCATAAGGCCGGATAGGGCTGCAAATCCATCAAGAGCTGGTATTAAGTTAGGACCAGAGACCTGTGGTGATGATAGAAAAAGTAATATATCGTCTGCAAATATACATAATTTGTGTGTAATACCTCCTACTTCAATGCCAGTTATAGTTTGGTTTGTTCTGATGTATTGGGCCATGGGTTCGAGTATAAGGGCAAATAATAAGGGAGATAATGGGCAACCCTGTCGGGTACCTCTTTCGATATTAAAGGCTTCAGATTTGTATCCAGCATATTTTATATAGGCTTTGGGTTTATTATATAATGCTTTGATCCATGTTAAAAAGTGGGGTCCAAAACCCCATTTTTGTAATGAATATTGCATATATTGCCAGGATACTGTGTCAAATGCCCTCTTAATATTGAGAGATAGAAAACATAAAGGGATTTTCCGTTTTTTAGCAATATGTGCCAATAACACTGCCCTGCGTATATTATCGCCTGCCTGTCTATTTGGCATGAAGCCTACTTGATCTCTATGTATTAATTTTCCTATAATGCTATTGAGGCGTTTTGCTATTATTTTTGCTAATAATTTAATATCGAGGTTTAACAGAGAGATAGGCTGATAATTCACACAGGAAGTATCATCAGAAAGGGGTTTTGGGATCATACAAACAATTGCCATTAGTGTTTCTTGCCGAAAAGAATGTCCATCTAGAAGTTTGTTAAAAGTTTCAGTGAGAATGGGAGAGAGTATTTCTGAGAATGTTTTATAGTATAAAGCCGAGTAGCTGTCTGGGCCTGGTCTTTTGTTAAGTTTTAGGTCTTTTATGGCGTTAGCAACTTCATCTATAGTTATAGGCTCATCCAAACTGCTTTTTTGATTCTGAGATAACTCAGGTAAGGTTATTTTTGAGAAGAAGGATTCAGCCTCTGTAGGATTAAATTCATTGTTTGTCTTGTATAAAGTTGCGAGATGTGAGTGAAATTTATGGACTATTTTAACTGGATTACAAGTGTAAACATTTTTTGATAATTTCAAACGTATTGGTTTGAAAGATTTGTTAGTTGAATTTAATGCCCGAGCCAAATATGTACCTGGTTTGTTTGTATTCATGTAGAAATTGTGTTTGGAGCATTTGAGGGATTTATCAACTGACTCAGTGAGAAATAGATCGTATTCCAATCTAGACTTTTCCAGATGAGATTTTGTACTCTGAGATGGATTATCTTGAAATGATATGTAGGCTGCATTAAAATTGAGTTCTAGTTTTTTTGCTAGATTTTTGCGTTCCCGTTTAAATAGTGCCATTTGTCTTTGTATTGTACCACGCAAGACAGGCTTATGAGCTTCCCACAGTGTTATTGGGGAAATGTCTGTTGTATTATTAATTGATATGTATTCCTTTAAAGCTTGTTCAATGGCCATCTGATGTAGTGGGTGTTTGAGCATTATGTCCGGTAAGTACCACGTTGGGTCATGCGCTTTTGGTATGGCTGAGGCTATAGTAGTGTATACTGCATTATGGTCAGACCACGGAATCGGAATTATATCTGATGCAATAATTTCTGGTATCATTCCTATTGTTAGAAAAATATGATCTATTCTGGTGAAGGTTTGATGAGGGTGCGAGAAATAAGTGAATTTCTTTTTCATTGGGTTACTTTCTCTCCATGAATCTACCAGATTGTATTTGGAAAGAAGTTGAGAAAAAGGTAATCTAGAGGTTATTTTGGATGGTGTAAAAGGTGATTTATCTAGAAATGGGAGGAGGACCTGGTTCGAATCCCCTCACATTATCACTGTTCCTATTTTGTGTGTATTAATCACTTGTAATATATGTGAGAGGAATGGTGTAGGTTGTTTGTTAGGAGCGTAGTAGAAAATCACCGTGATTGCTGTATCCATTACATAACCCATGAGTATCAGGTATCTACCTTCTGGGTCTTTAATTTCTGATGATAAGGTGAATGGTATGGATCGGTGAAATGCAATTAGAGTTCCCCTTTGCTTGGTACAGGCAGAAGCCGTGTAAATTTGTTGATAAAAAGGAGAAATATATTTTGGAGTAGAATCTTTGGTGAAGTGTGTTTCTTGGAGGCATACTATGTGAGCCTTCTTGTTATGGAAAGTACGGAAGGCTTTGGTCCTTTTTTGAGGGACATTTATTCCCTGAACATTCAGGGAAAGTATATTCAGTGGTGCCATGGCAATAGATCAAATAGTTTTGACTTATGTTTTGTTATGCAGAGCTGACTGCGCAGATCAACCTGTGTGGACTGAAGAGATGAATAGATAGAAAAGAAACCAGTGAATTCTGGAGTAAAGAGTAAACAAAAAACATATGAGATTAGATGATACATTGTATAAATTATTTTTTGCAAGTAATCACAATTTACCCGTGAAAGAGAATAAATATCTCTCTCAGGGGAATAAGTGCCTTTGTCACACTCCCACATAATATGGTTGGGAGAATGAGGAGGGCTAATGGGGGTATACGGATCTTCCGCTTACAGGAGAGAAGTGCTATGTCAAAAGACATCAAAATGATGTTTCATTAATTGGAGTGCAGAATATAGTTTTTGTTGAAATTATTTATTCCAGGGTGGTTGTATATGGTTAGTCTTGCCCTAGGCTAAATAATTCAGTTAGAAAGGTACTGTTAATAACTTTGGTATTGATGAAGATAGTTTGAATTATTTTGGGATTTTAACCCTTTTAGAGTAAACAATTACATATTTTATTCATATGTAACTGTTTAGATATGTTAACTCATTAATAGAGGTTGTATTGCTTCAGATTAGAATAAACAAAAACATAATTCTAGGAACTAGTTAGGTAATAATATATTTGTTTTAAGAAAAGAAAGAAAAAGCTTCCATTACTTCTGGATTATTGAATATATTTGTCCTAAAAAGTAATAAATCTATTGTTATTACCTGATAATATATAACTGAACAAGAATTTCCTTATTTCACTTATATATTCTAAGGCTATATGAATCAGAAGTAATAAGAAATATAACTGGAATGTAACATGATACCACACAGTGTGTGACTATCAGAATGCAGTTACATTCAGTTATAAATATAGGTTTTTTATAGAGAACCATCTCTTAGTATAATAAATGAAGAGATATCAGGAATTAGGATGTCAGTCCATTGAATCTTCTTGGTCCATGGATGATGTGGCATAATGGCCTCTTTTGTGAGAATGATGATTCCCATTTTGTTCTGAAATTTTCTGGGTGCTGCCTGAAGGTAAAGATGATGCCATTCTTCTGCGTGTGGGAGTGTTGCTGCTTGTGGGTTCTGTCAGATTTAATTTTAAAAGGGTTTGTTGTAGTTCATCTGCTGATCTGCTTCTGTAAATTGTACCTTGGTAGTTAAATCTGACTGAAAAGGGGAAGCCCCATTGATACATAATGTTGTGGCGTTGCAGTTCCATTAGTTGGGGTTTCATGGATCGTCTTTTAGTAATAGTAAGTTGGGATAAGTCAGCAAAAATTTGATAATTGTGTCCTTGAAAATTAAGTTCCTTTTTTTCTCTTGCAGCAATTAGTATTTGTACTTTCGTTCTGTAATAATGAAATTTTGTGATTATATCACGTGGGGGTCCATCTTTCTTTTTGGCTGTGAGGGCTCTGTGTACTCTGTCCAGTTCTAAACGTTCAATAGGGATATCTGGCTATAGTTCTTGTAATAGAGCAGTAATAGTAGATTGCAGGTCTGTCACAGTTTCAGGTATTCCCCTTATGCGCAAGTTTGAACGTCTGGCTCTATTTTCGTAATCTTCGAGCTTAGTTTGAAGTATTAAATTCTCTTTTTTTAATTGTTCCAATTCTGTTATATTTTCTTGGGTTGTAATTTCAATTTCATCCATTTTTATTTCTAAGGCTGCGGTGCGGTTTCCCAGCTCTCTTATTTCTTTGGTTAGGCTTTTTGTTATTTGGTCTGAGGTTTGTTTTAAAGCCTTATGAAGCATCTTTTCAAATTGTAATAATATTACTGGGGATACTGAGGAGGCTTGTGGAGAAGTTTGTGAGAGGATTTGTTCTGTATCTGACTCAAATGGAGAGTCTTGCTGTGACATTTTCTGTCTGTGAGAGCGCCCTGATGCTGTATCTTGTGAGGTGACTGGAGCTGCTTCAGCTGCAGTGAGTGCCTGTGAGCTCTTTGTGAGGTGATTTTTATTTCTGCCACGGTTTCCTCCCAGTACCATATTTCCTGCCCAAACTTTCACAGTTTGTTCCCTGGGGCAAAAAGGTTCAAATGGATACCTTTTGAGCCTGCAGGCTCCGCTTTGTCCTTCTCTTCTCTCCTCAGCGGTGTGGAGCTCTAACAATGCATGTCTGCTCTGCTAGGCTCCGCCTCCTGCCCCCTCAAAAGTAATGATTTCAAATCAATTTTGTTTTATTATTTTTTTAGGCTTACATGTCTTTAAACTATTATTTTGTTTATATATTTCCATTTTATAAATCTATAAATATATATATTATTATTATTATTATTATTATTATACAGGATTTATATAGCATCAACAGTTTACGCAGCGCTTAACAAAATGAAGGCAGACATTACAGTTACAATTACAGAGGGCCCTGCTCATTAGAGCTTACAATCTAAAAAGAGAGGGTCAATTGATACAAAAGGTAATAGCTGTGGGGGATAAGCTGATGGAGGAAGTAAAACAGTGTATTAGTTAGAAGCAGGATGGGCTTCTTTAAAGAGAAGGGTTTTCAGGGATCGTCTAAAGATAGATAGATTAGGGAATAGTCAGACAGATTGGGGTAGAGAGTTACAAAGGATGGCAGAAGCTCTGGAGAAATCCTGGAGGCGAGCATGGGAGAAGGTGACAAGGAAACTAGAAAGCAGAAGGTCTAGGGAGGACTGAAGAGAGTGGCTTGGTTGGTATTTTGGGACTAGGTTAGTGATGTAGCTGGGGGCAGAGTTATAGATGGCTTTGTAAATTTTTGTTAGTACTTTGAATTTTATTTGTTGGGTGAGTGGAAGCCAGTGGAGGGATTGGCAGAGAGGAGTGGAGGACACTGAATGGTTGGTAAGGTGGATGAGTCTTGCAGCGGCATTTATTATGGACTGAAGAGGGGATAGTGTATGTAAAGGTAATCCAATGAGGAGGGAGTTGCAGTAGTCGAAGTGAGAGATAACCAGGGGGTGAATTAGACGCTTGGTGGTGTAATGAGTTAAAAAGGGGTGTATTCTAGAAATGTTGCAGAGGCTAAGGCGGCATGATTTGGACAGGGCTTAGATGTGGGCCTAAAAGAACAGTTTAGAGTCTAAGGTTACCCCTAGCACCCTGGCATGTGGGGACAGACTGATAGATATGCCATTGATCTTGACAGAGAAGTCAGGAGAAGGGGCACGTGGGGGAGGAAATATTAAGAGCTTGGTTTTAGATCGATTCAGTTTGAGGAAATGGTGTGACATCCAGGCTGATATGTCTTTTAGTAAATCAGTGAAGTGTGAGGAGACTGATGGGGTGAGCTGATGGGCAGAGAGATAGATTTGGGTGTCATCGGCATATAAATGGTAGTGGAAGCCATGGGAGGCTATCAGCTGACCCAGGGAGGACATGTAGATCGAGAATAGTAGAGCTCCAACAACAGAACCTTGGGGGACCCCAACAGTAATATAAAGTTGTGCTTATAATGTTACACACCTTAGCAAAATTTATGATTTCTTGGCCATTTTTGAGAGAATATGAATGATAACACAAAAACTTTTCTTTCACTCATGGTTTAGTGTTTGGCTGAAGCCATTTATTATCAATCAACTGTGTTTACTCTTTTTAAATCAGAAACTGTGTTTACTCTTTTTAAATCAGAAACTACCCAAATGACCCTGATCAAAAGTTTACATACCCCAGTTCCTAATACCATGTATTGCCCCCTTTAACATCAATGACAGCTTGAAGTCTTTTGTGGTATTTGTAGATGAGGCTCTTTATCTTCTCAGATGTTAAAGCTGCCCATTACTCTTGGCAAAAAGCCTGCAGTTCCTGTAAATTCTTGGGCTGTCTTGCATGAACTGCATGTTTGAGATCTCCCCAGAGTGGCTCAATGATATTGAGGTCAGGAGACTGAGATGGCCACTCCAGAACTTTCACTTTATTCTACTGTAGCCAATGACAGGTCAACTTTGCCTTGTGTTTTGGATCATTGTCATGTTGGAATGTCCAAGTACATCCCATGCGTAGCTTCCTAGCTGATTAATGCAATTGTTCCTCCAGTATTGTTTGATAACATACTGCATTCATCTTGCCATCAATTTTTTTTTTTTTGCAAAATCTTTTTTTTTTCTCATTTCCAAATATTTTATTGAAAATAAAGTAAACATGTATACAGTCATGCATTTCTTGTATCAGAAAAAACATTACAAGCAATACAATATGTAATAACAGACAATTCGCTATGTCTACCCCCAAATTATATGTATTATGCTATGTTATTTTTTTTTATAAATCACCAATGACATTCAATATAATAAAAAGTAAAAAGATAAAGCAGCAAAAGGAAAAACAAAATGAAAAAACATTCCATATACTGTGCACACCGTGTGATTCCATTAAACGCCTCTCCCTCCCATATAGAATTCTTATATAAGGGCTATTGGTCTGTGCGTCCTATTATAACATTCTTTTTAATTTTATATATCACATACAGGTTTCAGTTGCTTTAAGCCACTTGTCCCAAATTTTTTCATACTTTGTAGGACACCCTCTATGTGAATATGTGAGTTTCTTATAGGGTAATACTGTATTTACTTCTGCAACCCAGTGTTTGAGCTCTGGCGGATCAGGCCTCATCCAAAGTCTGGCTATAACTTTTCGTGCAGAGAAGAGCGTTTCCTGAAGGAATATCTTTTGGAATTTGTTGATCTCTGTGTTAGGGAAAATTCCTAAAATACACAGTTTGGGTTGTAGTGTGATAGGAGAGCCCATTGTGTCATGCAGGAATCTCACCACCTGGGTCCAGAAGGCCTGAATCTTTGGGCACTGCCATATTAAGTGAAAGAATGTGCCTATTGCTTGATTGCACATTGTACATGTTATAGACTGATTCTGTTTATATCTAGAAATTCTATATGGTGTGAGGTAGGATCTATGTAATATGAAAATCTGGGTCAACCTATCTGCTAATTTAGGGGATACCAGTTTGCAAGCATCAAGAGCATCACTCCATTCATCATCCTCCATATTGCCCACCTCCACCTCCCTCTCCCACCTAGGTTTCAGTGCATATGCAATTTTGGTTGCTGTCGGTGTTGTCAGCATAATGTAAAATTGGGAGATCAATTTTTTGGGGTCTGGGTATTTTATTGATTCCATGAGGGGATTGCCGACTGAGATGAAATCCTCTGTGGGGAATTGTGATCGAAAGGCGTGGCGGAGCTGCAGATATCTGAAGAATAATTGGTTTGGAAGCATAAATTCAGATTTTAACCTGTCAAAGCTCTTCAGTTTACCATTACTGATGATATGAGACAAGTAAAAAATCCCTTTTGAGCTCCACACCTCACTGTCCGGGATCGTAAAGAACTCAGGCAGGTCTGGGTTGTGCCATATAGTGGTAAAGTCATGTACTGCTGGTATGCTCAACTTATCCGAAGCAAGTTTCCATATCCTCCTATATTGGTACAATAGTGATCTACGGTTATCCAACCTCGCCACCCCCCTCGCTCCCCCTGTTATCATTACCATTGAATCCTGGGTCTTGCAAGACCATTCTGGACATAGAAAACTAAGAAATCTCTCCCTGTCCACCTTATCCACATGAAATATTTGTGCTAGTTGGGCTGCCATATAGTATATGTTGAAGTCCGGGAGGGCCATACCAGCTAAATCTGTTGGATTTTTCAACTTATGCCAGGAAATTTTGTGCCTGTTATTGCCCCATATGAATGGTTTTAGAATAGCTTCCATTAACTTAAAGTGTATGAGAATTAAGTATACTGGTGAGTGCCATATCATGTATAAAATTTTGGGTAAAAGAACCATTTTTGTTATGTTTATACGGCCCATTACTCCCAGGGGGAGACGTGCCCAAATCTAAATTTTTTGGCTAAGCATTTCGTAAAGTGGGTTTATATTTAATGGTATATAGTCTGCTGGGTCTCTAGTCAACCTCACCCCCAGGTATTTAATAACATGTACCCTTTGTAAAGTTAACAGGGCCCTGCTCCTAGGTGGTGGAAAACTATCCAGAGGGAGTATCTGCGATTTGTCCCAATTTATTCGAAGACCAGAGAACATGCCGAATTGTTTAATTAGGTCTAGCACTAACGGTAGGGAATTGACTGAATCATCTAGGTAAAGAAGTGTGTCGTCCGCGTACATGCTGATCTTCTCTATCACTTCCCCTCTACCGAGTCCCATAATCCCAGGGTGTGCTCGAATAGCTATCGCGAGTGGCTCTGCCGCCAGCGGGTATAGCAGTGGCAACAGAGGACACCCCTGTCTTGTACCTCTGGTCAAAGGAAATTGTCCAGATGGCCAACCATTGGCCAACACTTTTGCAACCGGGGTTTGATATAAAAGTTGCACCCATTTTATAAATTTGGGTCCCAAACCAAAGCTGCCAAGACAGGTCCATAGGTATCTACACTCTATTGAATCAAATGCCTTGGCTGTGTCCAAGGCTACAATCACACGGGATCCCTGACAATCACGATTGGCCTGTAAATTGATAAACACTCTTCTGAGATTGAAGGAGGTGTTTCTACCTGGCATAAATCCGGCCTGGTCACTATGCACTAAGGACAAGATAACCTTATTCAGGCGGATGGCAAGCACTTTTGCGAGTATCTTCACATCCACCTGAAGCAAAGATATAGGACGGTAGGACTCCGGGAGATGTGGGTCCTTACCCGGTTTGGGGATTACAACAATAGTTGCTTCTCGCATTGAAGCAGGCAGTTCAGAGTTCTCAAAGATAGCATTGTATAGTTTAAAGGAGCCTAGGGATTAGTAGGTCCGAATAAGTGGAATAAAATTCCACAGGTAGACCATCGGACCCCGGGGCCTTAGATTTGGGGAATCCTGCTATAGCACTGGATATCTCATCTGATGTTAGTGGGGCTTCCAGTTCCTCCACCTGCTCTGCATTTAGTCGAGGAATCGTCAGTCCCTCCAAGAAGGACTCCATGTTGGATGTGTCATTCGTGACTGTGGTCATATATAGATTACTGAAGAAATCCTTAAATAAATCAGAAACTTTGCTAGGTTCCGTCTCCAGTACATCATCAGAGGAGCGTAGTGAAATCACCACAGGAGGTCTCTCCTCGCAATGGACTAGATGGGCCAGAAGCTTCCCAGTCCTTTCCCCATATTCAAATGAATTCTGTTTGTGGAAAAAAATTTTCCGTTTGGACTTTTCATACTGCAATTGATCAAGTGTTCTCGAGCATAATTTAAGAGCATTAGCTTTATCAGCGGTGGGATCATTAAGAAACCCTCTCTCTGCTTCCCGTACCCTTTCCTCTGTCCTATCAATATTTAACTCAGATTCTCTTTTAATTTGGTTAATGCGCCTAGTGAGAGTCATGCGGGCGTGCAGTTTAAACATTTCCCATACCGACTGTACTGTGGCTGAGTCATCATTTGTCTTGAAGTATTGTTCCCATTCCTCTGAGAGGTCATCATCTTCTGGGAGCAACGTCAGCCAAAAAGGATTTAATCTCCATGAAGCTGGCGGACGGCCACAAGACAAAGCGACCGAGGCCCAGTAGGGACAGTGATCTGATAGTGATCGAGGAGAAAACCCTGTATCTACAAGCCTGGGAATAAGAGTTTTTGACATCAGTATGAGATCTATTCGGGACATAGCACGATGGGACGTGGAGAAGCAAGAATAGGCTTTGGTGGAGGGATTTCTGGTCCTCCAAGTGTCAATAAGGTTAAAGTTATCTAGTAATCTAGCAAATCTTGTTAAATAGGAAGAGGGCGACAGAGGCATTGAGCTGCTCATTCTATCCATCGCAGGGTTTAATACATTATTAAAATCCCCCATCCATATCGCTGGGATAGTAGGGTACATAGCCATATAGTCAAACCCAACAGTGATTACCTCATAGGTGAATGGTGGAGGGACATAGAACGCTAACAGGAGTACCAGTTCCCCATATAGTTTGGCCCTTAGGAACACGTATCTACCAAGTGGGTCAATCTCCGAACCCTGTAGCTCAAAGTGCGTGGTTTTGGTAATTAGAATGGACACACCCCTGGAATGTGTGGTATGTACCGAGTGGAAAGCCCACCCTATCCAAGGCCGTTTGAGTGTTCTGTGAGCCATGCCTTCTGCATGGGTCTCCACCAGAGCCATTACATCCGCCTTTTGTTTTTTAAGCTGTGTAAATACTGCTGACCTTTTGATCGGGTCTCTAATACCACGGACATTCCACGTGAGCAATTTCAGGGTGGCCATTGAGGTAAGTAATAGAAATGACGAGCCCCAGGCCTCAGAGAGCCCACCATAGCAAACACGGCAACCCAGATCTCCGGGCAATAAACAGTTTCAAATAATAAATTGTATCTGTCATGGTGATGCAAACATGTGGTTGGTACATAGCAACATATCAATTTTCTCCGTTGTTGAAAACCCCCCACCCCCCTCCCCGCCCTGCACAACCCCCAACTAGTGCGGGCTTTCATCCCAAACTGCCAACGTGGCATGAACAATGTCCGACCTGAGGAAAAAAGATTCAGTGAAAACCGGCTAATAGACGTGATCACTGCGGTTGGTGAAAACTGAGCAGTGTTACAGACGTAAGAGCAGATCAGCACAACAGTGAACAAATTATTCCATCTCAGGTCATGGGTTTTGATGTGTGGGGCGAAACTACGCTGAGTAACGTTACACATCTCAGGACTTAGCTCACCTTCATTAGTGAGGTTTTCAAGAGGGAATCATCCTCTGCCGGTAATGAATGTGGACTATTTACTGACATATGAAAGTAGTGGTCTAAATGATCTTGAGTGAGGTTTGTTGACCAGGTATGTATTTCCAATAGGTATGGTGGGAAACAGGTGTCTTGCGGATATACGTCAGGTGTATACCTGTGATACCTGTTTAGGCATTCAGGTTGTTGCATTCGTGGACTTATTACCAGTTCAGAGCTTTTCCCTGACGAACAGGTATTTATGCTGTAGGATGTAACACACACAAGTATGACCCTTTGAATGGCATAGTAGAGGTTAATAGTAGCAGTGTGCTATGTTACGGCCATGGCTCACTATTTCACTGCTGGGGGTAAAGTGAGGGAAAAAGTCAGAGTCAGTGTGTACCATGTCTAGTAGGGGTAACAGCTTTGCTAAGCTGCAGAAGATTTGTGTCCTGCTTCCCCCGCAAGTAAGTGAGGGTTCAATAAAGACATGAGAGAATGATAATGTCACTTATCTGTGTGCGTCCCTCTGCTCCAGCCATGTAATGGCCGCCTCCGGATCCTCAAAAAAGTGCGCCCGGTCCTCTCCTTCAACGCGTAGACGTGCTGGGAAAAGCACAGCATACTTTATATTTTTTATTCGGAGACGCCTTTTGACCTCCGTGAAGGTTCGCCTTCTGCGCTGTACCTCAGCGGAAAAATCTGGAAAGACCGCGATCATCTTATTACCGAAGGGAATGTTGCCTTTTTCCCTGCTGAGACGAAGAATGGTGTCACGATCTCTGAAGTTAAGGAACTTTGCTATAAACGTGCGTGGGGGCGCTCCAGCAGGTGGCATTTTCCCGGACAGTCGGTGTGCACGCTCGACTACAAATGTAGGGGAGAGGGCATCTCTCCCATATGTATCACATAGCAAATGTTCCAGGAATGTGGGGGGATCTTTCCCCTCTGCTCCTTCAGGGAGGCCAATAAATCTTAAATTGCATCACCTCAATCTATTTTCGATCTCATCTTGCTTTTGCAGGAGCTGATTTACCTGGGATTGCAGTTCTGCTGTGGAGTTCTGCAGCGGGGGGAGTGAGTCTTCCACATTGCTCAGCCTAGTCTCTGCCTCCGTCACTCTCTCTCTCAGCTTCTGAAAATCTTGTCTCACAAGAGAGATGTCGACCTTCACCTCCTCAATCTTAGCTGTGACAGTGGTCTGGCAGGCTGTTATTGCTTCTTGGCATGCTGTTATAGCTTCAAGCACTTTGGTGGTATCTGCTCCGACGGCTCCCTCCTCCCCCTGCATGGCGGCGCCATCTTCTCCCTGAGACTCAGCTCCTTGTCGGCGGTACTGTCCCAGCTTTACAACCGCAGAAGTAGCTTTTTTTCCCGGCGGTGACATGATCCAGGGGGGTTCCCAAAGCAGTGGGGATGATTTTCGGGTGGTCAGCTTTTCAGATAGTCCCAGGATTTGATATATCGGATACACGGCCGGCAGAGCTCTGTTCCCTAGCGTCCTACACCATGCCGCTCCAGGCCACGCCCCCCGCAAAATCTTTTTTATTAAATTTTTCATTAGCATAGAAAATTAGCCCACACAGGGGCCAAACCTTGCCCACGCAGGGGCAGTTCTTCTGATGCGGCAACATACCACAACAGGGC
Organism: Aquarana catesbeiana; assembly: GCF_042186555.1. Classification (NCBI taxonomy): domain Eukaryota; kingdom Metazoa; phylum Chordata; class Amphibia; order Anura; family Ranidae; genus Aquarana; species Aquarana catesbeiana. The sequence continues at coordinate 734,363,211 of NC_133324.1, forward strand.
TCTTGCCATCAATTTTGACCAAATTTCCTGTTCCTTTGTAGCTCACACATCCCAAAAACATCAGCGATCCACCTCCGTGTTTCACAGTAGGAATAGTGCACCTTTCATCATAGGCCTTGTTGACTCCTCTCCAAATGAAGCGTTTATGGTTGTGACCAAAAAGCTCAATTTTGGTCTTATCACTCCAAATGACTTTGTGCCAGAAGGTTTGAGGCTTGTCTCTGTGTTGTTTGGCGTATTGTAATCGGGATACTTTGTGGCATTTGCGTAGTAATGGCTTATTTCTGGCGACTCGACAATGCAGCCCATCTTTCTTCAAGTGCCTCCTTAATGTGCATCTTGAAACAGCGATGCCACATGTTTTCAGAGACTCCTGTATTTCACCTGAAGTTATTTGTGGGGTTTTCTTTGCATCCCAAAGTTGTGGCTAAAATCTTGCTTGGTCTACTTGACCGTGGTTTGGTTTCAACAGAACCCCTCATTTTCCACTTCTTGATTAGAGTTTGAACACTGCTGATTGGCATTCTCAATTCCTTGGATATCTTTTTATATCCCTTTGCTGTTTTATACAGTTCAACTACCTTTTACTGCAGATCCTTTGACGATTATTTTGCTTTCCCCATGACTCAGACTCCAGAAACTTCAGTGTAGCACTGGATGAAAGATGCAAGGGTCTGTCAGGAGTCCATAAACTCATTGACTTTATATACACACACACACTAATTACAAGCAAACAGATCACAGGTGAGGATGGTTACCTTTAATAGCCATTCAAACACCTTTGTGTCAACTTGTGTGCATATTATCAGGCCAAAATCACCAGGGTATGTAAACTTTCGATCAGGGTCATTTGGGTAGTTTCCGTTGTCATTATGATTTAAACACAGTTGATTGATAATAAATGGCTTCAGTCAAACACTAACCATGGGTGAAAGAAAGGTTTTTGTGTTATCATTCATATTCTCTGAAAAATAGCCAAGAAATCATAAATTCTGCCAGGGTATGTAAACTTATAAACACAACTATATATATATTTATGGTCGTGGCCCTAAGACCGAGACAAATATGGATCACATAAACACGCGACAAGACTCACAACATAAATAGACCTGAGGTGTGGCTTTTGGTCGTCTGGTAGGTATGGCAAGAAAAGGGGCCATACCCAAGATAACTAATGGATGATTGTGGAGGAGAATTTGCTGAGAAGTGCTGTAAAAAGGGGAATGGGAGGGAGGGTATCGTGCACTGAAACTGACAAAGAGGAAGGGGTAGTGGTCAGCTTAAATACCCTCCGGGCTCCTCCCATAAATTCAGGCCAGCACACTGGCCTTCTAACTTATGGTCATGGCCCTAAGACGGAGACAAATATGGATCACATAAACACGCGACAAGACTCACAACATAAATAGACCTGAGGTGTGGCTTTTGGTCGTCTGGTAGGTATGGCAAGAAAAGGGGCCAAAAATAACCAGGTAGGGAAGTATCATTATTGCCTCTAACCTCATTGAGTGAGCTTGGAGAAAGGGCCATCTTGAGGGAATATATATCTGGTAAAGCAGGCAGACTTTCACCTGCCTAGCTTCTTGGTCACATGGTCTGGTACTCCGTGCTGAGATGTGGCTGCGCCGATCCAAAGGAATATCCAGAATACCGCCCAGGGTCTAGGCCTAAGTTGACCAGTAGGACCCAAACATGTTTAATAAACTGATTTCCACTCAGGGGGTTGACCTGAAAAGGCAGTAACGGGCTGGAGACTGGCTGGCTGGGTAGGTGAAAGAGCAGACGGTCAAAAGATCGTTGCTGGGCACCAGGTGTTGCTGGTTCGAAAGAAGTTTATATCCACTCCGGGTCCGGTTTGTTGCGTTTTCCATAAGATAAAGGACATAGTGGCTTGGATACCGACCAGGTACAGCCTGATAGGGGTATGAGGGAGAGCCAGCTGTGTGTGGCAATAAGATATAAAGGCTAGGACATGAGTGACGTCATCTACCTAGTTCCGGGACAAGTGGCAAGGAACCTACGGTAGGTGTTCCAGGCCGTGGGATAAGCCTTTAGTGTGTTGCTAGACAGTGAGTGGTTGATGAGCCAGGTTGCATTGGCAAGGTGTGGCTTCAATCCATTGTTAGTTGAGACCAAGGTGGGAAAGGAGTGGATGATGGGTCGGCTCCGGGTTCCTGCTGGAAGAATGAGACAAAATTGGAGCGGGACAGTACATCGGCTGCGGTATTGCACTTGCCAGGGATATGCTTACAGTAACTGTTAAATTTGGTGATGTAGTGACAATTGCAGCAGACTGCGCAGGAAGGACATGACGGGGAGCGACTTGGATCTACCCTTATTAATGATGTCAGCTGTAACCTGGTTGTCTGTGGTGAAGAGCTCTGTCTGATCTGTTCACGTGTGGCCGCAGACTTGGGCTGCTGCCACGATGGGGTACAGCTCGAACAATGACGAAGATCGAGGGAAACCAGGAATCAGGCAGATTTCCGGGGGCCAAGGTCTGGCAAACAAGTGATGGCCAAAAATTGCAGCAAAGCCAGTGGAGGCTGCAGCATCTGTGACTACCTGGGGCGACTGAGCTGATACTGAGGGAAAAACATTGATATGTCATTCCAGTTGAAGAGGAACTCGTCCCACATAGCCAAGTCTGCTATTGCTGCTGGGTCTAGTCTGAGGACTTGGTCGGGTCCTGCACTCGGGCAAGAAAGACTAAGAGCCTTGAGATGAACGACCGCCCCTTAGGAATTGTTCTCATAGCGAAATTGAGCATCCCTATCAAGGACTGCAGCTGTCTTTTAGTACATTCCTATGACCGGGTAAACTCCTGAATGACCAACCTAACACAAGCTAATTTGTCAGAAGGCAGGCTAGGCTGCATGGCGTGCCTATCCAGGACGATGCCTGAGAAACTTATGAAATGTGTTGGGCCTTCCACTATGTTCATTGAGATTGTTGAAGACCTCTCTTAGCTTGTCTAGATCTACCAGGGGGGTATGTCTAGGTGTTCGATAAGCAGAAAATCGTCCGGATAATGGATAACCCTGTGACACTGGGCCTGGTGTGACAGGTTCAAGTGAGGGATTGGGCGCAACCGTCAGCTTTGTGAGCGAAGTGGCGACAAAAGAGTTCCGTGACTGTGAGGCTCCAGTCAGAGCTTATCTGGAACAGGGCAAGTCTCGCTGCTGCTTTGGCTGAAAATGACCGATGGTCCTAGACGGCAAAACCTCCATATTTGTAAGCAAGATCTGTCACTGCATGAAGGTATAAGTCCCGCTCCTCCCTCCTGCTGAGGGTGGCTGAACAAAGTACATCTCTGAACATCCCGAAGGCCAGGGCGAACTCAGTGGCTGACAGCTTACAACTGAGGCTGGGGTCTCTCGACTTGACAACCACTGAGAAATCCCCCCAGGCGTATGATTTGTTGTCAGCTAAGTCATGGACTGAGATGAGCAGGGATGCCAATTGACGTCTTTGCCCTCCAATATATCCTCCCTGATGCTGGTTGGGACAAGATGAATGGGGAGGACGATAGGTGCAGAGCCTGGTGTACCTGCAGAAGGAGAAGCTGTCATTGGGACCATGACCAGGTCCGGGAGGGCCATGGATGGGCGAACTTTCAAAGGTGTGACTCTGGTCTGGACGTCCGAACTGTTGCAACTAAGGGGGAGACCAAAGAGTGCAGCTGGGCGCCGTGGATGGATTGTAGGGATGCCTGTTGGGCCCAGCTGCAGCTGGAGGCGGGAAGAGGAGCCTGAAAAGCTTTGCCTTCCTGGCCGTTAGCAGGAAAGGGAATATCCCTGCGACTCAGCTATGAGTTTGGGGATGTTCCGTCCCCTGAGGGACTGCAGGCAGCTGCGCTCTGAGCCACTTGGGGCGGGTGTGAAGTCCTTGCTGCCAGAAGACAAAAAGGGGGCTGGGTGCTCATATTTAAGAGGAGTCATAGCCAAAGGATAGAGAGCGGAGTGGTAAAGAGAAAACTCAGAGAGGAGGAAAAAGGAAGAAGTACAGAAAAAGGAATGATAGGCATAGACAGGAGCTGACAGAGTTCTGTTGTGCAGAACTTATGTTGAGTGGAAATTTAGAAAACTCAGAAGAGTGCGTGGCGACCGAGGTGGGCCAGGAGGTGACTGGCCAGATAACCGATAGCTCGGGTGCCTGTCTGTGGCAAGCACAAACCTGAAGACCAGAACCTCAGGGCGTACTGGGGTGAGAATTAGAAGTCTGGTACAGCCTGCGTAGGAATGTTGCGGTCTGTAGGGTGTGACGTGTGCTCGGCCTGCTAACACTTGCACTGCCAGCAAGTCTACTGTTAAGCGACCTTGTCTGCGAGGTGAAGGGTCGCCCTTCGAAAACAGAGTGTCATGTATAGACATATGTGACAGAACTAACGCCTGGAGATCACGTCCAATGATGTATGTGAAGTAACGGTATAGTGAAAGGGTGCTGCAGAATGATGTGATAGAAAAGCCCATGAACTAGGCCCTGACTGACGCTCTAGTAGCGAGGTCCTGGTTATGATCGAAACTCGGTCGACCGGGAACACCTGCAGTAGGGGTGACATGAGTGCAACAAGATTTCTTTCCTTTTTTTTTTTTCTTTTTTCTTTTTTTTTTTATATGTGTCCCCCTTGTATGCGACTGGCCCTGGTGAAGATGCAAACATATATTTTTTTTTTTTTTTTTTTTACCTGGGAAATAACATCCAACCTGGTACAGGATGGAACCTGAACTCGACTGACCTGAGGGAGAAAAGATAGACGAAAACGATGAGTGGCTCGTATGAATGCCACTGGAGACGAGTGACCGATTAAGTGCCACTAAAAAATGAAGTGGGCTGTATGAGCACCACTGAGTGTGCTTGCAGGGATTGCAAGGAGTATATGTTGAGATGCATGTTTGCAGCGATTGCAAATGGGTATATGCTGAGATGCGTGTTTGCAGCGATTGCAAATGGGTATATGCTGAGATGCGTGTTTTTGAAGCGATTGCAAATGGGTATATGCTGAGATGCGTGTTTCTGCAGCGATTGCAAGGAGTATATACTGAGATGCGTGTTTTGCAGTGATTGCAAAAATGGGTAAATGCTGAGATGCGTGTTTTGTAGCGATTGCAAGTGGGTAAACACTAAGATGCGTGTATTTGCAGCAATTGCAAGGAGTTTATACTAAGATGCATGTTTTGCAGTGATTGTATATGGGTAAATGGTAAGATGCGTGTATTTGTAGCAATTGCAAGGAGTTTGTACTGAGATGCATATTTTACAGAGATTGCAAAATGGGTATATGCCGAGATGCGTGTTTTTTGCAGCAAATGCAAGGAGTTATGATGAGATGCGTGTTTTGCAGCGATTGCAAGGAGTTATGATTGGATGCGTGTCTTGCAGCGATTGCAAGGAGTTATGATGAGATGCGTGTTCTTGCAGTGATTGCAAAATGGGTATATGCTGAGATGCGTGTATTTGCAGCGATTGCAAGGAGTTTGTACTGAGATGCATGTTTTGCAGAGATTGCAAAATGGGTATATGCTGAGATGCGTGTTTTTGCAGCGATTGCAAGGAGTTTGTACTGAGATGCATGTTTTGCAGAGATTGCAAAATGGGTATATGCTGAGATGCGTGTTTTTGCAGCGATTGCAAGGAGTTTATACTGGGATGCATGTTGCAGCAATTGCAAAAATGGGTAAATGTTGAGATGCGTGATCTTGCAAAGATTGCAAGGAGTTTATACTGAGATGCATGTTGCAGCGATTGCAAATGGGTATATGCTGATATGCGTGTTTTGCAGCGATTGTAAGGAGTTATGATGAGATGCATAGCTTGCAGCGATTGCAAGAAAGGTCACCTACTGATAGGCGAAAAAGAAAAGGATAGCAGAAATTGTATATGTAGGAAGGAACTGCGAAGTGGCATACGTAACGAATCGTAGATGTGTTATAGGGACTGTTACGTATTGGTGTGTGGGATACTCGTGACGCGAACCATTGTGCCGCTTGTGCGACTAGGTTTGGAGTGGACTGTGATGCATGTAGCTGCTGAGGTGATGTGAGTCGGACAAAAAATAAATAATGAATCGTAGGGTATGGTAAGAACCACTACAAATTGGTGTGCAGGATAAGACCGATGGATGAGGAGTGAGTACAGCGCTGCTCCGATGATGTTAAAAGAGATAATTACACAATAAGCGGCTAACACGCCTCTGAGACACAGAAGTAAAAAATCAACAAATGTAAATAAAGTGTAGCGCTATGTGTAAAAAAACATAAAAATTGAATTCAAGCTATCTTACGATAGTAAGGTAAATAGAAAATATTATAGAAAATTGAATGACATGTGACCTGAAAAGGAAATAGCATACAAAGCATAATAACAATACACCTGTGAATAGTGAAAAAACCAGACCAAAAAATTCATATATATATATATATATATATATATATATATATAAAAAATCCGTGAATAAAGTCCATATATGTTAATAAAAAGTGTTCTTGAAAATTTTAAAATCACTTTTTTCAAGAACACTTTTTATTAACATATATGGACTTTATTCACGGATTTTTTATATATATATATATGAATTTTTTGGTCTGGTTTTTTCACTATTCACAGGTGTATTGTTATTATGCTTTGTATGCTATTTCCTTTTCAGGTCACATGTCATTCAATTTTCTATAATATTTTCTATTTACCTTACTATCGTAAGATAGCTTGAATTCAATTTTTATGTTTTTTTACACATAGCGCTACACTTTATTTACATTTGAGGATAAGACCGATGCAAACCGTTGTGCCGCCGAGGCGACTAGGCTTGAATCCGACTGTGGTTCGTATGACATGAAAGCAATACGAAACAGTCAGTAGAAAATTACATAAACAATGAACCATTTGTGGGGTACAACAGGGACTAATAAGAATCAGTGAGCGGGATGCATCCGATGCGAACCGTTGTGCTGCCGATGCGACTAGGTTCGAATCGGATTGTAGCAGGTATGCAATATGAATCGGTTGTAAAGAGATGGCACTGATACAAATCGGTTGTAAGATGTATGAAGTGAATCCAATACAAATCAGTTGCAGCTTGTATACCACACCTTACTTCTAAAACCGAACACATACCAACCACCCACCCCCCCCCAGGCTAATCAAAGTGCAGACAAGGCCCCATGTGGGTCTAATTACCACCTCAATCAGACACAGAACCCATGCAAATAATACATGCTGATCTCCAAATGGATGAGACGGCAACCCCATAGACAGTGAATCCTATGAGAAAATGAAGCCTGTATCGAGTGATATCAGAGAACAACCGACAATGGCTCAGAGGCTTGGATCTACGAACGAATCGTATGTTTGTGAATAGGATGACAAGCAAGGCAGAGCGAGCCTGCAAATCTAAGTTTGCAGGTATAGGAAACATATCCAATGGTAACATTGCATATGAACAAAAAGGTTTGAACCCTACCTGCAACAGCAAGTGAGAACCGCCGACGAAGATGCCGCAACCCACTTGTAATCGAACGCACAGACTTATGAACACAAGGTAAGCTGGGAAGAGTCAGCACAGTGACATGTAGTATCGTGCACTGAAACTGACAAAGAGGAAGGGGAAGTGGTCAGCTTAAATACCCTCCGGGCTCCTCCCATAAATTCAGGCCAGCACACTGGCCTTCTAACATATATATATATATATATATATATATATATATATATATATATATATATATATATATATTTATATACAGTGCTCAGCATAAATGAGTACACCCCTTTTGAAAAGTAAGATTTTAATCAATATCTCACTGAACACAAGTACAATTTCCGAAAGTTTTACAAAACTGAGTTTTATAGAACATTTGTTTAGCTCCATTACATAAAAGTAAGGTTAATAATATAACAGATTACAAAATCTTTAGTTTTACTCAAATTAGTTGATGCAAAAATGAATACACCCTGCAACAAAAACTACTACATCTAGTATTTTGTATGACCTGTATGATTTGTAAGGACAGCACCAAGTCTTCTAGGCATGAAATGAACAAGTTGGCGACATATTGCGACATCTATATTTTTCCATTCTTCAAGAATGACCTTTTTTAGAGCCTGGATGCTGGATGGAGAGTGAATACTCATTTATGCTGAGCACTATATACAAATAAATAAATGTTGATGTCTACGTACAATATGTGTAAAGTCCTGCATAAAAATGTCAGTACTAAAGAAATACATGTAATAAATAATAATGAATGAACATTTACCACAGATTACTTGTTTTCCAAAGAGAGCACAGAAGAGAGCACAGACGAGAGCATAGAAAAGAGCACAGAAATTACTTCTCTGTTTCTAAATGAAATTGCAAATGGAGCCAAACAGAGCAGGAAGGGGTGTGTGTGTGTGTATAACCACTTGTGGACCGCCCATCGTAGATATACTGTGGCAGGGTGGCTTCTCTCTGCCCCAGATCACATATCTAATACGTGATCTGACAACTCTGGGTCTGCACACATACGCCCCTAGCGACCTGCTCCTGCTGGTCCCTAGGGAGAGCCCAGCGGCGGGTACCGCAGACTTGACATCCGCCGGCACCCACGATTTCACAGGACACAGGCAGAACGACAATCTGCCTATGTAAACAAGGTAGATTGTTGTTCTGTCAGAAGGGAAGACATTGATCCTGTGTTTCTGCTAAGCAGGTACACAGATCTTTGCCTTCCCCTAGTCAAAGCACCTCCCCCACAGTGAGTAAGCACAACCTAGGCACACAGTTAACCCTTTGATGTTAACCCCTTCCCAGCCAGTGTCACTTGTACAGTGACAGTGCATATTGTTTAGCACTGATCATTGTATTAGTGTCACTGGTCTCCAAAAAGTGTCAAACATGTCGGGTGTTCGTTTTGTCCGCCACAATATTGCAGTCCTGCTGTAAGTCACTGATCACTGCCATTATTAGAAAAAACAAACAAAATAAGAAAAATATCCCATAGTTTGTAGAAGCTATAACTTTTGCGCAAACCAATCAATATACACTTATTGGGATTGTTTTTATCAAAAATATGTAGCAGAATACATATTGGCCTAAATTGATGAAGACATTTTTTACATTTTTATTGGATGTGTTTTATAGCAGAAAGTAAAAATATCATTTTTTTCAAAATTGTCGGTCTTTTCTTGTTTATAGCACAAAAAAATAAAAACCTCAGAGGTGATCAAATACTACCAAAAGAAAGCTCTATTTGTGGGAAATAAAGGACAAAAATGTTATTTGGGTACAGTATCACGCGACCACGGAATTGTCAGTTAACGCAGTGCCATATAGCAACAAATGGTCAGGAGGGGGTTAAGCCTTGCGGAGCTATTTAACTCAACAAAAAAAAATTTTTCCCCCAGAAAAGCAGTTAAAGATGAATTCCAGGTATTGATTTTTTTATACGTAGTTATGTAGTACTCACCCCTGTTGGAGCTGCTGATGTATGTTTAATCCTGTACTCTGCCTATCAACCCCAAGAACAGACTCAACCCCTCTGACACACCTGTGTGATAATGTTAGTGTGAGACCCAACAGTAAAGAGAGACACAGTAATAGTACACAATATGATATATTTACCGTCACATTGGTACTCTTCACTTCACCAACTGTATTAAAAGATAGAGTCTCACACAATTTGTAAATTAACCACATAAACAGTTTACTAGGAAAAAGGGTTTAACACAATGGACACCGTGATAACTCAGATATATAATTAAAACAACAACAATCAATGTGTGTATGAAATTAAGAACTCGCTGGTCACCTGGAGAGTATGTGCTGACAGGCAAGAAGTGCGGCTAATGTCCAATATTATAAAGCACTTACATTGGGCACCTTCCCACTCCAACCTCAGATCACATACACGAACACCCACCAAATTGGCAGTGTAATATCAAGCAAAATGCATCAGTGTGATATAATACATATATCTGTAACATATACTCAAGGACTCCCCCTAGGTTGCAATGTAGTTCTCAGAATATAAAGTGTAGTTGTAATGTTTTATAGGAAATGGTAATAGTCTCTTGTCTTCTTCCTCTTCAGCTAGCTTTTATATTAGACTGCAGTATTTGTAAATCCAGGTAAAAAACAAATAGGTAGAAAATTATAATAGAAATGGTACGCTGGTAACTGTGTGTTTGCACATATAAGGCACCTGTAGAACTTCTTCCTCAATGAGAGATGCAACTCAACATTAACTTTGCAGTACAGGGGGGAGAGCAAACCTTGCAGTTTCACTATACACAGTCTATGGATAAAGGAGGTCACTTCTGTGGAACTACAGATCCTACCAGCAGTCTGGAACTAATCCAAACAGCAACAGTGCACTATATTGATCTGGGCAAGTGCCCGTTCACCACACCAGGTCCAGATGCTTGTAAAGCGCCGCTTTTGATATCTCAGTCCCGCTCCAAGCTGACGCCGTCCCACCGCGCTGTCCTTTCAGATGGCCGGTGACTGTAAAGCAGATGTTCTGAAGCGCAGACCGATCCTCCTGCTTGATCAGTTGGGGCGGGCAATCCACTCTCCACTGTAGGCTGCAGGCTTTCCAGCCCTGGGCACACACACACAGACCTCCTGCTGTGTGTCAGATGGCGTCCCGAGAGGCTGGAAAATGGCCATGCTGCCCCTTTTATCTCACTACCCAGCAGGCTGTTCTGTGACCTGGCATTGTGGGTAGGTGAACTGGGCATTGTGGGTAGGTAGTTCCCAGACTAAGTTTAAGCCCATGAGCCACTTCCTCATTCACTACATCGCCCACAATGCTTTGGAGCTTGGCTTTACAGAAACAAAACAAAGTCTTAATAGCACGAAAAGAACAAGTCACTAGAGGGAGCCAAACCCTTGTTTAAAGAACATCACATTGTTTAACACAGTAATTTGGGTGGCAAAACCCCTGTACTACATACTCCCCCTACTTTGAATCTTTGGTTCCCAAAGATAGTTAAAATTCGTGACCTGTTACATGCTGTTTATTACACGTGGAAAAAGTATGGGTTAGTGCATACATGATAACAAACAAGCTGTATTATCATAGGTAAAGTTTAAACTCAAACGGTTAATACCATGATACAAAGCTGACAGAGGAGCCTCCCATCAACTGCCACAAGGAGGGAGACAGCTCTGTGCACTTGCTACTGACACTGAAGTGTCCTGTATAGATGTGCCAGGGGGTGAGATGGGGTTGTCCTCCACCAAATAATCGGTGGAAGGACCAGGCACTTCAAGAGTCCTTTTTGAAGTGAAAAAATCTCCTCAGAGCATTTACCCAAGGTGTCATAGGTTAGTCTCTTGGGTGGGTGAATAATTCTCTTTGCTCGCTGTTCCTTAGGTTTTGGTGTTTCAAGTAAACTAGCATTGTCTTCACCCCCCTCTTCCTCCTGTTTGTCTATTTCTGCCCCTTGTATTTCAGTATCTTGTATCTCGGCTTCAATAGAAAGGAAAGAATCCTCAGAGTCTGTTCCCTGCAAGGGGTGTGGATGGTCTTCTAGATCTTCAGGAGCTCTATCTTGCGGTACAAATTCAGGGGCCTCTGGCCAAAGAGTCCCACTATCCGTCACTGTGGGATGAGGGAGAGGAGTTGTAACAATCTCTGGTGTGTGAGACAACCACAACCAGTCTTTTCCCATCTCTTCATCTTCGTTGTCTTCATCATCCACAGCAAGAGGCCTAGACTGGGACCTAGTCACCGGTCGAGGTCTTTCAGGAATGATGGATGTAGATGGTGAATCTTGCTGGATTGTTACCCGCACTGCTTCTGATAGAGGCAAAAGGTGATTACGATGCCAAGTCTTTAGTGGCCCTGTGCATCCTTCTGGCCGAATCTGATACACTGGCAACTCTGGGAGTTGCTTGCATATGATATAGGGCTGTTACTTCCAACGATCAGCCAATTTGTGTTTCCCGGGTACACCTAAATTCCTCAAAACACTGCGTGTTCAAAAGAGTTCGATTGAATCTCTCTGGTTGGGGATCTCCTTGAGGATGGTAGGGAGTAGTTCTAGATTTCTGGATGCCCAACAAATCTAAGAGTTTCTTAATGAGGCTGCTCTCAAAGTCTCTCCCTTGGTATGAATGGATGCGCTGGGGCAGGCCATAGTGGACAAAGAATTTTTCTACTAAAATCTTGGCTACTGTGGATGCCTGTTGATCCCTTGTGGGAAACGCCTTGGCATAAAGGGTGAAATGGTCAGTTATCACCAGGATATTTCCCTGCCCACTCAGGTCAGACTTCAGGCACAGAAAATCAATGCACACCAGATACAATGGTCCTTGACTCTCTAGGTGACCCATTGGGGTGGCTCGTTGAGGTAAAGTCTTTCTTTGAATACATCTGAGGCACCCTCGACTTTAACCCGCATGCAGGGCCAATAGAATCTGTCTCTCACCAGTTGGAAAGTCCTCTCGGACCCTAGCTGGCCATGATGATCGTGTAGAGCAATTAGCACCTTCTTCCGGTGTTTCTCTGGTAAGAACAACTGCTATTTCTCCTCAGAATCTTCAGAGGGGACCCTTCGGTAGACCACCCCTTGTTGCAACTGCAACCGATCCCACTCTCGGTGTAGTAAACGGCCTTCTTTTGATGAGTCGGTAAGAAGCAAGTCAGGACATTGACTCTCCAGTGCCTTCAATGCCAAACTGCATAGGGGTTCTTCCAACTGATCCCTACGCAGGTGCTTTTTTGAAAGTTTTGGCAGAGCTTCATCCCCGACTTAGGTGATGTTTCAGTAGCTTCTGAAGACCCTAGCAGCTTACACTCCAATCTCCTCAGCTCTGGCCCCACCCTTCACTTGCTGTTCAGCCCCCTCACAAAGGGCTCTCACTCCTTCAGGGGTTAGCTGGATCCATTCTTCGGGGGAGCCCCGGGAACAGTGGGGTCTTCTTGACAAAGCATCTGCATCCTTGTTCCCGACTCCCGGCCGGTACTTTAGACTGAAGGTAAAACCTGATAGGGCGGCCAACCATCTATGGCCCATGGCATCCAGCTTTGCAGTCGTGAGTAGGTATGTGAGAAGGTTGTCATCTGTCTTAATTATGAATTCTGCACCATATAGTTAGTCCCTCAGTTTGTCCACTACTGCCCACTTCAAGGCCAGGAACTCGAGCTTGTGGGTGAGATAGTTCCTCTCAGCAGGTGCCAAACTCCGACTCACATAAGCAACAGGCCTTAAGTGTCCATCATGTTCTTGGTACAGCACTCCGCCCAACCCATCTCGGCTGGCATCTACATGCAGTTCGTATGGCTTGGCTGGATCTGCATAGGCCAAAACTGGAGCAGTTGTAAGGCTCTACTTCAACTGCTTGAAAGCCTCTTCACACTGGGGGGTCCACTGTTCTTGGATGGACTCTTTGGACTTTCTGGGCCCTCCTGATGATTTTTCAGGCTTTACTGAGTCTGGACCATCGTCTTTTTCATTCTTTAATAGCTCAGTGAGTGGTCGAGCTATTTTAGCGAATCCATCTACAAATCTCCAGGAGTATGAGCAGAATCCCAGAAATGACCTAAGCTCGGTCACATTAGTGGGTCTCGGCCAAGAGGTGACAGCTTCCAGCTTCTTGGGGTCTGTGGCCACTCCTTCAGCAGACACCAAAGGTTGGTAGAATTGGCACTTTTCCATGGAGAGCTTCAGGCCTTCGTCATGGAGTCTCTTCAGGACCTTCTCCAGGCGTTCTTCATGCTCCTCCAAAGTCTTGCCAAACACAATGATGTCGTCTAGATATACCAGTACTTCAATCAGGTTCATGTCACCCACAGTCTTTTCCATCAATCTCTGGAAGGTGGCTAGGGCACCAGGCAGACCTCGAGGCATGCGGTCGAATTCGAAAAATCCAACTGGGGTAATGAAAGGGGTTTTCTCCCCATGTTCAGGGTGCATGGGGATTTAATAGTATCCACTCTTCAGATCCAGCACACTGAACCACTTCACCCCTGATAGGCTCTGTAGGGCATCTTCTATTCTGGGGGTGGTATACTGGTCAGGAATGGTCCTTCGGTTTAATGTCCTGTAATTGATACACAACCTGTTCTTCTCCGAGAACTCCGAGAGGACTCCGAGACTCTTGAATAACTCCTGTTCTCTACAACTCGGTTAGCTGTTCTGGCAGGTCTTCCAAGTCCCCTAGAGGAATTCGTCTGACTCTTTCTCGGAAAGGCTTGTCCTCATCCAGACGGATTCAGTGTTGGGCACTTTTCACGCACCCAACATCAAACTCACTCTTTGAGAATACAGCTTGCCATCTTAAGAGTTAGGTCTTGGCCCTTTCCATCCATGCAGGTGTGAGAGGAGTGTTCTTTGGGTAAAACGCTTCCACAGGGATTTCATCTTGCCCTCCTCCCGTCAGATTACACGGTGAGACTGGGGTGGCTGTGTTCACTTTCCCCAGTAACATCCTAGCTGGGATCTTCATCGGGGAGGCTGTAGTATTACAAACACTGACTGAGATCTTCCCGTGTCTTCTCTGTAGTGCCCTGGTTGAGACCACTTCTGGGATTATCCCCAACCCTCTGTCTTCCTCCTGGGTGTCCGCTTCAAGGACAATGAAAGGGCCTGGTTGTTTCCAATTCAGCTTTACCGATGCTCTCAAACAAGTTACCTCACCGGGCTGTAGCACCTTCTCATTCCTTTCCAATCTCCAGATCTTTCCCACCCCTTCAGCTGGGGCCTTCTGTTCTTGTACCAGACGCTGATAGGCTGGTCTCAACATGGGGTGCATATGGAGTTGAAGTGCCCTGCTTTTGGGCAAAAGGCATCGACATTCTTCTAACAAGGTCAGTATTGGTCCCGATGATAAGGGAGCCTTTACTAGCCCCTGGTGGACGAGGACAGACCACTGCCAAAATATCAAACGTCTCAGCCTTCCCAGCTACAGATGGGTCAAAGGTCAGCTTGATTGGTAGATAGCCATCATAAGGGAAGTTCTGAGTCCCAATGCCCCATATCTCCAGCTCTTCTAACTTCTGTAGTGGCAAGTGCTTGAGGTACTTGTCGTAGAAGTCTTTGTAGAGAAGAGTTACTTGAGCCCCAGTATCCAGGAGGCCCTTGGTGTATATTCCTTCCACCTGGATGGAGACATCGGGAGAAGTTCCCACTAACTTGGGAGGGAATTTATAAGGGGTGGAAGGCTTGGCCTGTTTGGTGGCTTGTATTTGCTCTCCTTTCTTATGGGGGTTCTGATCCGGCTTGATCTTCTGTTGAGCTTTGGGGGTCTGGTGTGCATTGACTCTCCGACGCTGGGTAGTCCGGGTCAAAGGGAGTGAGCCACTGGGTCTCTCCCAGGCAACAACCGGAGCCTTCTCTGAGGCTTTTGGCTTCCGCCGTGGTCCCTTTGCGACGGTGGGGTTTTTGGAGCTAGCTGACGTAATAGGGCACCCAGTTGACTCCTTCACCAGGGCCCTCTGAAGTTTTCTGGCGGCTTTTGGCTCTGTACCTCAGGTTTTGCTGGACTTGGACATACTCGTCGATAGTGTCCAGCCCCTCCGCAGTTAAAACAAATGTCATTACCCAGTGGCCTCTGACTCGAGGCAGTGGATGAGGTTTGTGGTACTCTTGTCTCTGCAACACTGTCTTGGGTTGTCTTGGTGATTTTTGCCATCAATAAGGTCATCATCTCTGTTATTTTTGCCATCTGGGATTTCAAGGCAACTATTTCCGAGTTCTGTTCCACAGGCCCCACGGACCTAACTTCTACTAAAGACGTAGAGACTGAACGAGCAGCTGCTTGCTTGTCGTCAAACAAGGCCTCTTCTTCTATCACTACTTTAATGAGATCCGGGTATCTCAGAGACATAACACCCACTGATGTCCTCAGTTGGAGCCAGACGGGGTCAGAGTGTAGGGCTTCCTTTAAGATTTGCCATATTCTGGCCTGGTCTATAGCAGAGGGCGTCATCCCTTTTTAATAATACAATCTGGTATAGCATCCTATCCAGCCATCTGATGTATTCTGACAGGCGCTCACCTTGACGTTGAAGGGTATGTTCAAATTGATAGATCAGGTCAGCTGCCTTCTCCGGCCACCCGAACTCCTCCTGCAACATAGTCAGGTAATCGTAAGCTGTACAGGTTGTGTTACTGAATCTCAAGTTCCTAATGGCCTCAGCCGCAGCTCCTCGCAAACTCTCACTAATACATTGCTTTTTTTGGGCTTCTGGCAGATCCCATTCATCTAGAGCCTGCATGGCCTGCTCTAACCAGACTTCAAACTCTTCCTCACCTTTTGGCGCCGGCTGTTCTCCTGAGAAAGTCCTCAGCTTCCGAGATCCAGTGTCCACACATATTGGATTGCTCCTCTGGCATTTTGACACAAAGTCCCCCATGGCTGTTGAGAACTCTGGCCCAATCATGGCCAGCGATGACTGTGAGGGGACTGTCGCTGTAGCTAGTTCCACTTGAATGGAGCTGGTAGGACCCTCGTCTGGAACCTTTGGATGTGTTATGCAAAGCTTTGTTTTGTTACCCAGTTGTACACTTTTGCCTTTGAAGCTTTCAGGTACCCCTTGTCTCCACTTCAGCAGATTGCTTGATGGCAATCACCCATGGTTTTCGATCTAGGGACAGTGCCTTCACAACTTGATTAATTTGTTCTTCCTCCCAAGCCTCCCCAGGGAGCTCAATGGCCACACTCGCTTCTGAGCCGGCGCCTTCTGCTTCACACCATTGCAGATAGTGTCGGGATCCATCCTGGTGCTAATAGGGGTGTTGACAGGGGGTGGGGTTTGATTGTAGAGTGACAGGATCCCGGACGAGCCTCCATGTGTAGCACTTAACCCCGTAGGAGCTGCTAATGTATGTTTAATCCTGTACTCTGCCTATCAACCCCAAGAACAGACTCAACCCCTCTGGCACACCTGTGTGATAATGTTAGTGTGGGACCCAACAGTAAAGAGAGACACAGTAATAGTACACTCTATGATATATTTACTGTCACCTTGGTAGTCGTCACTTCACCAACTGTATTAAAAGATAGAGTCTCACACAATTTGTAAATTAACCACATAAACAGTTTACTAGGAAAAAGGGTTAAACACAATGGACACCGTGATAATTCAGATATAAAATGAAAACAATAACAGTCAGTGTGTGTAGGAAATTAAGAACTCGCTGGTCACCTGGAGAGTATATGCAGACAGGCAAGAAGTGCAGCTAATGTCCAATATTATAAAGCACTTATATTGGGCACCTTCCCACTCCAACCAGATCAGAGCACACACATGCACACCCACCAAATTGGCAGTGTAATATCAAGCACAATGCATCAGTGTGATATACAATATTATATATATATATATATATATATATATATATATATATATATATATATATATTACATACAGTGGGGATGGAAAGTATTCAGACCCCCTTAAATTTCTTACTCTTAGTTATATTGCAGCCATTTGCTAAAATCATATAAGTTCATTTTTTTTCCCTCATTATTGTACACACAGCACCCCATATTGACAGAAAAAACACAGAATTGTTGACATTTTTGCACATATATTAAAAAAAGAAAAACTGAAATATCACATGGTCCTAAGTATTCAGACCCTTTGCTCAGTATTTAGTAGAAGCACCCTTTTGATCTAATACAGCCATGAGTCTTTTTGGGAAAGATGCAACAAGTTTTTCACACCTGGATTTGGGGATCCTCTGCCATTCCTCCTTGTAGATCCTCTCCAGTTCTGTCAGGTTGGATGTAAACGTTGGTGGACAGCCATTTTTAGGTCTCTCCAGAGTTGCTCAATTGGGTTTAAGTCAGGGCTCTGGCTGGGCCATTCAAGAACAGTCACGGAGTTGTTGTGAAGCCACTCCTTCGTTATTTTAGCTGTGTGCTTAGGGTCATTGTCTTGTTAGAAGGTAAACCTTTGGCCCAGTCTGAGGTCCTGAGCACTCTGGAGAAGGTTTTCATCTGGGATATCCCTGTACTTGGCCGCATTCATCTTTCCCTCGATTACAACCAGTCGTCCTGTCCCTGCAGCTGAAAAACACCCCCACAGCATGATGCTACCACCACCATGCTTCACTGTTGGGACTGTATTGGACAGGTGATGAGCAGTGCCTGGTTTTCTCCACACATACCACTTAGAATTAAGGGCAAAAAGTTCTATCTTGGTCTCATCAGACCAGAGAATCTTATTTCTCAACATCTTGGAATCCTTCAGGTGTTTTTTTAGCAAACTCCATACGGGCTTTCATGTGTCTTGCACTGAGGAGAGGCTTCTGTCAGGCCACAAAGCCCTGACTGGTGGAGGGCTGCAGTGATGGTTGACTTTCTACAACTTTCTCTCATCTCCCGTCTGCATCTCTGGAGCTCAGCCACAGTGGTCTTTGGGTTCTTCTTTACCTCTCTCACCTAGGCTCTTCTCCCCCCAATAGCTCAGTTTGGCCGGACGGCCAGCTCTAGGAAGGGTTCTGATCATCCCAAACATTTTCCATTTAAGGATTATGGAGGCCACTGTGCTCTTAGGAACCTTAAGTGCAGCAGAAATTTTCTGTGTTTTTCTGTCAATATGGGGTGCTGCTGTGTGAACTTTATAAAGGAAAAAAAATGAACTTAAATGATTTTAGCAAATGGCTGCAATATAACAAAGAGTGAAAAATTTAAGGGGGTCTGAATACTTTCCGTCCCCAGTGTATATCTGTAACATATACTCAAGGACTCCCCCTAGGTTGCAATGCAGTTCTCAGAATATAAAGCGTAGTTGTAATGTTTTATAGGAAATGGTAATAGTCTTTTTCCTCTTCTGCTAGCTTTTATATTAGACTGCAGTATTTGTAAATCCAGGTAAGAAACAAATAGGTAGAAAATTATAATAAAAATGGCACGCTGGTAACTGTGTGTTTGCACATATAAGGCACCTGTAGAACTTCTTCCTCAATGAGGGATGCAACTCAACAATAACTTTGCCGTACATGGGGGAGAGCAAACTGTGGAACTTGCAGTTCCACTATACACAGTCTATGGATAAAGGAGGTCACTTCTGTGGAACTACAGATCCCACCAGCAGTCTGGAACTAATTCAAACAGCAACAGTGCACTATATTGATCTGGGCAAGTGCCCGCTCACCACACCAGGTCCAGATGCTTGTAAAGCGCTGCTTTTGATATCTCAGTCTGGCTCCAAGCTAGCGCCGTCCCACCGCGCTGTCCTTTCATATGGCCGGTGACTGTAAAGCAAATGACTTCAAATGTTCTGAAGCGCAGACCAATCCTCCTGCTCGATCAGCTGGGCCTTTCACAAGGATCCCTCTGGGGTGGGTGATCCGCTCTCCGCTGTAGGCTGCAGGCTTCCCAGCCCTGGGCACACACACACAGACCTCCTGCTGTGTGTCAGATGGTGTCCCGAGAGACCGGAAAATGGCCACGCTGCCCCTTTTATCTCACTACCCAGCAGGCTGTTCTGTGACCTGGCATTGTGGGTAGGTGAACTGGGCATTGTTGGTAGGTAGTTCCCAGACTAAGTTTAAGCCTATGGGTCACTTCCTCATTCACTACATCACCCACAATGCTTTGGAGCTTGGCTTTACAGAAACAAAACAAAGTCTTAATAGCACGAAAAGAACAAGTCACTAGAGGGAGCCAAACCCTTGTTTAAAGAACATCACATTTAACACAGTAATTTGAGTGGCAAAACCCCTGCGCTACAATTATAATAGTCCAAGCTGGACTTTATAAAATATCCATACCTGGAATTCATCTTTAAAGCGGAACTTAAGTCATTTTTTCAACTTTCCATCTATTAAATCTTCTGCCCTTGTTGTTTTAACTTTGGATAGTAAAACATTTTTTTTCTGCCAGTAAATACCTTATACAGCCCACTTCCTCTTTCTTGTCTGCCTATTAGCCTAGGCGTATGACATCATGCACAGCTCTCACTCTTGTGAGATTTTGTGTCTGTAGCTGTTCCTCTCTGTGTCTGTGTAAATCCAGGAAGTACAGAATCACAGTATATATACAATAATATGCAAAGTGGCAAACTGCAGTTCCTCTTCAAGGTTAGCCCAACAAACCTTCAATATTACATAAATATTACATTTTAATATTCAATATTGTATAAGTACCCAACTTAATACATTTTCTTAATATTTATATTTCATATGTATTTTTAAAAACCAAAGAAAAATATATAAGAAAATACAATACATTTCCTCTAAAGTATATGTTTTAAGGCAAAAAGGATAAAACCCACCATATCCCCCTCATGGTCATTTATTGTGGGGAAAAGGAGACCTTGTCTAGTAGCCTCTGGTTGCAGACCATTTTTCCTTTATTTATGTATTTGCTATATACTGTCATCATGGCATTGTTGTGTAACTGATCAAAGCTCATTACACCTCTGTTGGAAACCTACTTTTCATTTCTCATATCCTCCCTTTATTACCACTCTTATGTAATATTTGTATTGGACTGTATTCTTGTTTCTACTGATATTCATATCTAGTATGCTGCATTTCTTTAATGTTCTGCTGAGCATTCTCAACAAAAATGTTCTTACCTGTAAAAAAAATCCCCCTCTTGTCTACATATACTTTTAGCTGGCTACAAAACTTCTTCTGTGTATTCAGGGAGCCTCAAACCAACGCACACATTGTACATAGTCCTCAACTTTGGCTCCAAGCTGGACCTTTGGCAGCCTCTCTGGTATCCCACATGCAATGCTGGCTTTTCAGCAGCCAACAGAGCGGTAAGGGTGCCAGGGTGTGGAAAGGCAACTAATGTCAGGCCATATCTATTATCAAAATTATCAAAATTGTAAAAAGGGGCAAAAAGCACAATGGAAGAACCACCTAAATAAACAGGGCCAAGTACAAACATAGGGAGAGCACCAGAGACAAAAGTGGCTGGAAGTCTAAACAAAAGTGCAAATTAGTACTAGTATTAGTAGAACTAGAGAGACAGGAGACAGGGGAGAAGAATATGATGAGAAGGCACAAGGTATAGAAAGCACAATGCATGGAATTTAAAGGTCAAGGTAAAAAAAAAAAAAAGGATGGTCCTCTGAAATGAAGAGTAAATACACAGAAAACCACAGTAATCTCAGATACCTTTATTTTACTGTAGATGATCAAATCTGAAAAGGAGGCAGACAAAAAGCAGAGAGCAATATAGGCTAGGCAAAGATGTAATATGGCAGGCAAAAGATATGATCTGATTAGCTGTGAAAGATATATTATTATTATTATTATTAATAAACAGGATTTATATAGCCTCAACAGTTTGCGCAGCGCTTTACAACATGAGGGCAGACAGTACACTTACAATAAAAATCAATACAGAGGGCCCTGCTCGTTTACAATCTAGAGGATACATTTAAACATGTTTTGGCTAAAAACTACATCAAGAATTCTTTATCCGACTATTTATTATTTAATTATTTAATTATTTCATGGATCAGACAATCCACACCTTTTTCTGCAAGTTGCTAAAGACTCAAATAGAATGCTAAAAATTGGTCTGCAGTTTAGAGGAACAGCATTGGAAGACAAACTCTGTGTTTATGGATAAGCACTTATCCCTACATTTAAAAAATCAATCTGTATTGATATCTATTATTATTGATTCTTGTTTATACATAGAATACAAGGACAGTAACAGAATGTGAAAATTAACTTGACAATGGTACAAATCAAATAACTGATACTGAGATAACAATTATTAAACAAAAAATAAAAGGATGAATTTAAAATGCAGGTTTTGTAAACACCATATTATGAGTCTGATATCAGGTGGAGCAGATGTCTATAAGGCATTGCACATGTGCATTGAAGTTGACATCTATGTACCGCATACTAATGCTCGCCAATTGTGCTTCACTATCAAAAAATGCAATTTTAGGCTTTATGAGGGTAATACTTTAGCACAGAAAGAGAAATTAGTGAAACATAATGAATGACGTACAGGTAAATAAGATAGACAATAAAGAAGTCACATTTTTACACTTAATCTCTACCAGTAAGTTTGCATTCCATCCATAAATGTTGTGTGTATTTTCCAAGAACACATTGTTGATAGTTCAATCAATATACTACTTTGGACATTTTGTATTCTTTCACACATATGTTAAAATCTGCATTTTTTTGCTAGTAAATACTAAAAACCCACAAACAATTATACATTTGATCAACTGTTTATCAACTCTTACAAAAAAGTACACCCAATGCACCCAAAATGTACTCCTACATTAAAGTGGATGTAAACCCTATTCATGAAATTTGACCTAAGCACATATATTCATTTTCTTATCTCTCTCCAAAGCCCTAAGTCCCATGTCTTTCTGCTGTTTCGATCCTCTGTTATCAGCATGATAACTTCTGACAAGTTCTCTGACAACCGGGATAAAACCAGCCTGAAATTTGTGACGGGTGGGTGCTATAAATATAAAATAATAAATAATATAAATATAAAATGTGGTTTATTCACAGTGCAGCTCTGCACATTCCTTCCTTTGCCTATGTGGAGGGGGGGGGGTGCCTTTCCTCCAATCAGCTGTCACACAGTGCATGCCAAGAATCCATACCCAGTGCTGAACAAGAAGAAAAAATCTCTAACACGATGCCCACTTTCTAAAGAATATAGCAAGCTGGAGACAGCAGATATACATGTAAAACATATGTAGGGAGATTTTTTTAGAAACATAGAAAAATGACGGCAGAAAAAGACTGAGTAGTCCATCACGTTTGCCAATTTTATTTATTTATTTTTCGGGGGGGGGGGGGGGTGTTCCATTAACCTTGTTGTCTGCCAATAGATTTATGTTTATCCCAAGCTGTTTACTGTTGACTGTCTCACTACCTCTGCTGGAAGTTTATTCCGATCATCAACCACCCTTTCAGTAAAATAATACTTTCTAAGATTAGTTTTGAACTTTCCTCCAGTTAGTTTGAGGTGTCCGTGTTCTCGATTTTGGTTTCATATTGAAAAGACTGCCTTCCTGAACCTTATTCACGCCCTTGATGTATTTAAAGGCTTCAATCATGTTTCCCCTTTCCCTTTCTCCAGACTGTACATATTAAGTTCCTGAAGCCGCTCTCGATATATTTTATCCCCCTAACTTTTCTCCATTTTTGTTACCAGTCTCTGGATTCTTATGAATATCTTTTTATAAGTGAGGTCTCCAGAACTGGACGCAGTATTCTAATTGAGGTCTCACTAAAGATCTATATAGGGGAATGAGGACCTCCTTCCTCCTGCTGGTGATCCCTTTAAGGGTTGCATCCTAGAATTCTATTCACTTTTCCCACTGCCTGGTCACACTGTTTGCTCATTTTGCAATATCTGAAATAAGCACCCCCAAATCTTTTTTGTCTTTAGTGCTGGCTAACACTGTACCCCCAATGTTTTACTCTCTAGGGGGATTCTTTTTCAATAGGTGCATTATTTTACATTTAGAAATATTAAACTGCAGTCTCCACTGCTTTGATTAATCTTCCAGCAATGCCAAATCATGTTCCATGTTAGAGACACCTCCAGAGATATTAACCTTATTACACACCTTTGTGTCAACAGCAAAAAGACATACCTTTCCCAACAAACCTTTAGTTATATCACTTACATATAGGTTAAATAAAACCGGGCCCAGTACAGAGCCTTGTGGTACCCCACTAGTGACTGGTCTCTGTTCTGAGTGAACCCAATTTACAACCACAGTCTGGAATCTACCCTTTAGCCAACTGCATATCCACTGACCCACCCAAGGGTTAAGTCCTAACTTGTACAACTTTGTATTAGATCATTATGTGGAACTGTATCAAATGCCTTGCTGAAATCAAGATATGCTATGTCCACAGCACCACCCTGGTCCAAAACACTGGTAATATAATCAAAAAATTAAATCAGATGAGTCTGTCATGATCTGCCCTCAGTAAAGCCATGCTGCTTTGGGTCCAGCAAGCTATTTATTCTTAGGTGATCAATTATCCTTATTTTCAGGAGTGACTCCATTAACTTGACTACAATTGACCTTAAACTCACTGGCTTGTAATTGCCAGCTTCTACCTTGCTGCCCTTCTTGTCGATAGGTACAATATTAGCGGTCCCCTAATTATCGTTGGCCACATCTCTGTGTATCATCTGAGGCTGTTCACTTCACTGGGTATATGTGAGGGTTTGCATCCACTTTAATTAAAAGCTGCTCCCTTCCACTGTATGCACAAAAACCTATATATTCAAATAAGGGGGTACTAATAAATGCACTATAAACTATAAAAAAGATAGTATAATGCAATAATTCAAGCAAAATGTGAAAAAAATTATATTAACCTTGATAAACTTGGTAAGCTCTTCTTCCACCACCCAAAAAGTGTATCCTAAAATCTTATAATATCACCTCAAGGAAAGCAGCTCACCCATAATTTTGACCCCAGATTCAGAAAATCAAGGAGCGCTTCAGTATTATATTCATCCATAAACCAATTGCTTCCCTCTACGGATCACTAACACCACACTCAAATCTCAAAGATCAAGATCCAAATGATGACATTCAGGGAGAAATTAAACTCACAATAGTGAAATGCCATCAGAGACTTTCATTAAAATAAACAAAATAGTGCACTCACATAATCAAAACTTCAAAAGGCACTTAAAAACATAGCCGACTGGAATAAGCGCAAACAGATTGTTCTATCCCTCAAAATCCTCTTATGTACATCCCTAAATGTGGCAATGTCACAAGGACCCAATAGTATACAGATGCAAGGATTGAGGGACATGATAGACCAATTGTGTACCTACTTTTTCAATCTTTTTTTTTCCGCAGTGCCCTGTGGACCAGCCTGAGCAAAAGAAAACAGATAACTTTAAAGAAGAACATCTTCTAATGCAATTGTGGACCTCCTGTTCCTAAAAAAGACAAACAAATAGTGTTTAATGTCACTTTTATCATTTGATATTTTATTATATGGTTATCAAAGCTCAATATCTAATTTTATCACATGGATATAATGCGGAATATAAGTAGCAGATTTTCCTTGTAATGCACAATTTTAGTTAAAATGACAGATATTGCACACAATGCTATCTGTGTGTACATATAGGAAAATCCACTTTTGCACTGCATCAAATCATGGTACAAAAATAATAACCATATCAGAGCAAAGTATTTTAATATTTTGAGGCACACTGACATCAAATTAATTTTAACGCTCCTACAAGGAAATCCTTGTAATCAAATATTTTTTCAGTGCGCTGATTGCTGTGACGCATGTGAAGCCACTTTATTATCAGCATTGGAAGCCGAGGCAAATCTCTTGTACAGCTCTTGATTCCAATCAAAACAATAAGGAGGCCTTTACTTTAAGAACAACAATTAACTTTTCCAGGAAAAGGTTTAAAGATAACACATTTAAATTTTATGGGTTTCATTATGACCTATCAAGATCGATGGAGGCATCACTTCAGTTTTAGAGTAAACCTAATACTCTATCAACTTTGCATGGAAGTTCAAAATATAAAACACTGACTATATTTAGCTACAATATTCTCATGCTGCACACACATTCAGAACAAGCATTAACTTTGTATTGACACCCGCAGCGTTTTGCAGAGGACAGTGTGAACCGCTGGCGATTCAGGTGCGATGAGGGAATCCGCACTGGATTCGCAGGGTTTCCTGCATCGCACCAGTCTGAACCGAGCCTTAAAGTAATTGTAAAGGCTTGTTTTTTTAACCTATAAAAATAACAAACATGTTATACTTACCTGCTCTGTTGTGGTGGATTTGCACAGGGCAGCCCAGATCCTACACTCACATATACACACAAGTAGGAATCTACATGAAACTGTTTTAAGAGTCTCAAATAAACAAACCCAAAGTATAAAGTACACCAATAACAGCTACTATATACATTAAAGTCACATCACAAAAAGATGCATTTGGAAAGTTGGCTCCGATTCCCTGTACATTTCTCTAAGCCGTATGTTTGATTTCAACCATTTTTTTGAGAACTGTGTAAATTAATAGCTTATTTTTTTTAAAATATACTCATGTTATAAAAATTGTTGTGCCTGATGATTACCTTATTTTAGTTTTAGTGCAGAGTCTATTCACATCCAAACACTTGCAGTGCTTTTTCTTTGTGTTATGAATACTCATAAAGTGTCTTTGGCTTTCCTGACATGCCATAGTTTTAATCCATAGATCATTGCATAGATCTGAACAGGTCCTTAGCATGTTTTCCTGCCAGTAAGACTAAAGACAACTGAAACCCACATTTGAAAGGCTGGTAATGTAGCTTGTACACTTTGTGGTCCATTGTGTTTATTGAGTCTGTCGTAGTCAAAGCCGCACACTCCTCGTAGATCTTTAACTTTAGTACTGTTATCATAATTTTATAGTACAGCCTTTCTAACCACATGCGATGTTGAATAGAGTAACACTAAATAACAATTTGCTATAGTTGTGTGTATTTACATTGAAGAAAGGGACAGAAGATCAAAAATACACTTTTAAAGCTGAACCTTAGGTGGCATGAAAAGATCACCATATCTTCCAAGTGAATCAGCTCACCAGCAGTGTTAATCTTGTCTACAAAAAAATTTTCGTTGATGAAATTAACACTATTTTAATCGGATAAAATACTACTAAAACTAAAACAATTCAGATGATTAAAATATGACTAAAACTAAAATGGCATTTTAGTCAAAAGGCTAAAACTAAATAGAAATTTGACGTCAAAGTTAACACTGTACTACCACATAACAATAAGTAAGGGGCATCTACTAAGCTGCTAAAAGAAAACAAAAATTAAGAAAAAAACTGTTTTTAATTTGTTTTCTTAATATTTTTTGTTGGTAATATATTTAGGTAATATGTGCAATGGCATTACAGCCAATAGAGTTTACAGTTTTTTTTTGTTTTTTTTTTAAATATATTTTAAAGTTGAACTTTTGTTTGTCAAAAAGCAATATTTTTGTTTGTTTATAAATCTTGGTTTTATTTATAAAAGCCTTACACATCACAACGGCTAAATGCATTACAATTTAACTAAACCCATTAGATTTTAGTCAACAAACATTTACTGGAGATTTTAGTCGACTAAAATAATGACTAAAACTAAAACAATTCAGATGACTAAAATACGGCTAAAACTAAAACTGCATTTTAGTCAAAAGACTATGACTAAAACAAAATCGAAATTTGACGTCAAAATCTCTACTATTGTTTAGTAAACAGGCTGGGGCAGTTCAGGGACCAATCAATTTTGCCTAACTGCTCTGGAGAAAAGTGAGATCCCTGACCCGGCTGTGTTGTCTGGCAGGCAAAACTGGTTCAGAAGACTAAATGAACATTAATACAAATGTTTTGACAGGTAATCCAATTATATTTTTTATTTGTGCCTTTATCTATTTTTTGTCTGGAGTGTAGCTTTAAAGTTTTCTGACAGTGAAAATTGGTATAAAAAAGGTATATAATAAAAAATAGTATATTTGCTTGCACATGATCGGTTGATGGGAGTCAGCAGAGCTTTGCCTTGTTCATTGAACTCTATGGAAATTTCATTTTGAAAATGTAACTTTGCTTGCAAAGTGTGCAGCCTTCTTGCTTTTAGTAAATCCACCCCTTTGTCTCAAATGTAGAGCATTTAGGATAATTTTAAGACATTGATGGGTCTAGTGCGAACATCTCCCCCCAGGCCCTATATACTCTGAACAGCAGTATACAGGCGGTGCAAACAAGACAGGGACTGTAGGTTTGTTGTTAAGTAGAATCTGTTTGTAATTTTGAACTGGTACATTTTTAACGTGTTTAGCTCCAGCCAAAAAATCTATTTTAAGCTTTTTGGAAAACCCAGGGAAGGGTTATCACTCCCGTGACATTTGTTTTGCTGTCTGTGCTCCTCTTCAGAAGATTTCACCTTACTTTTTGTCCCAATGACAAATGTTTTTTTTTTGTGAAACAAGGATTGATGATAAAGAATCAGTGGAAAGGAGAAAAGTTTTTCCCATATTAACTCTTACAGGAGAGTATTTCCCTTCCTAGGGGTAGATTTCATCTCACTTTCTGTTGTCTCCTTCCGTTTGCAAGTAGGAGTTGTTTGTAAGTTGGATGTTTGAAAGTAGGGGCCTGCCCTACATACTCAGCAGAAATTTGGGCCTTAGGTGTTGTTGTGGCCACAACACTGTAAGCCCTCACAGGGCCCTGCTGTCAAATATTAGATCAAGAATTGTAATTACATAGCCCTGTTGAACAGGGACAGAAAAATTGGGCCTTTAGTGGTGGTGGTGGTGCTAGTGCCACAACACTGTAAGTTCTCACAGATACTCTTGGTGGGTGCAGAAACGGGCCCTGCTGTGAAATATTAGATCAAGAATTCTAATTAAACAGGGGCTGAAAAATTGGGCCTTAGGCACTGGTGCTGGTGCCACAACACTGCAACCCCTCACAGATACTCTAGTTGGAGCGCAGGAACTAGCCCTGCTGCAAAGAATTGCATGAAAAATTGGGCCTTTGGCACTGGTGGTGGGACTGGCGGCGCCCAGAACCAAAAATGTTCTTACAAGCTATTATCATGATCATTGAGGAGGAAGAGGATAATAACAGGATAGTCACTCAGCATCAGCATAGGCAGTCTTTGAAGGGATCTGACATTTCAAAAAAATGTATTCGGTTACATCAGCATCAGGTGCTTGGTAGCTGGTGGTGATCCAAGACTGATTCATTTTTATGAAGGTCAGTCGATCGACCGAGTCAATGGACAGATGCACCCTGTGATCGGTTACAAAGCCTCCAGCAGCACTGAATGTGCGTTCTGAAAGAACGCTGGATGCAGGACAGGCCAGTAGCTCAATTGGATACTGTGCAAGCTTTGGCCAGTGATCCATCCTCAAGACCCAGTAACCCAGAGGATTTTCGATGGGAAAGGTGTCCAAGTCAGATCTTGCCCCTAGGTATTCCTGCACCATGTAAAACAGACGCTGGCGATAGTTGCTAGCACTGATCATACCTTGGGGCTGCGGACTAAAAAATTGTCTAAACACATCGGTCAGACGGCCACCTTCTCCGCCGCTCCTTCTTTGACTGACCGAAGCCTCAGCAACACGTTGTCCAGAAACAGGAGTTTGTAACCTCTCAGTCTCTGGGAACGCGTTGCACAGACCTTTCTGCAAGGCCTCCTGAAGATGTTCCATCCTCTGCTCCCTCTGCGACGGCAAGATAAGGTCCGCAACCTTACCCTTGTAATGTGGATCAAGGAGGGTTGCCAGCCAGTATTTTTCCTTCTCCTTGATACCACGAATATGAGGATACTTCCGCAGGCTTTGCAGGATCAGGGAGGCCATGCAGTGTAGGATTGCTGAGGCATTAGGTCAAGAGTCCTCTGGGTCACTAAGGACGACATCATCTGCAGCCACCTCTTCCCAGCCATGTACAAATCCATGTGTTTCTTGGGACTGTAAATGATCCCTTAAAGACTGCTGCTGATGCTGAGTGCCAGGCTCCACCTCCATACTGACACAATACTCCTCCTCCTCCTCCTCCTCCACATCCTCTTCCTGTGTGATCGGCGGGCACGCAGGAACACTGTCTGGATAAAGGGGGCCTTGAGAGCTAAGGAAGTCCTCCTCTTCCTGCCTCTATTCTGCCTCAAGTGCCCTGTCCATTATTCCACGCAGCGTGTGCTCCAACAGGTGGACAAGGGGGACAGTGTCACTGATGCATGCACTGTCACTGCTCACCATCCTCGTGGCCTCCTCAAATGGTGACAGGACAGTGCATGCACCCCTGATCATGGCCCACTGGCGTGGGGAAAAAAAAACAAGCTCCCCTGACCCTGTCCTGGTGCCATAGTCGCACAGGTACTCATTGATGGCCCTCTGCTGCGTGTGCAGCTGCTGCAGCATGGCCAACGTTGAGTTCCACCTGGTGGGCATGTCACAGATTAGGCAGTTCTTGGGCAGGTTAAATTCCTTTTGGAGGTCTGCCAGCAGGGCACTGGCATTATATGACTGGCGGAAATGCACACAGACTTTCCTGGCCTGCCTCAGGACATCCTGTAAGCCTGGGTATCTGCCCAAGAACCGCTGAACCACCAAGTTAAGGACGTGAGCCAAACAGGGCACATGGGTCAGTTGTCCCTGTCGGAGGGCGGAGAGGAGGTTGGTGCCATTGTCGCAAACCACCATTCCTGCCTTAAGTTGGTGTGGCATCAACCACCTCTGAACCTGCCCTTGCAGAGCTGACAGAACCTCTGCCCCAGTGTGGCTCCTGTCCCCCAAGCACACCAGCTCAAGCACTGCATGGCATCTTTTGGCCTGCAAACTTGAGTAGCCTCTTGAACGCCTATGGAGCACTGCTGGTTCAGAGGACAAAGCACAGGAAGAGGCCATGGAGGAAGAAGAAGAGGAGGGGTGGAGGAGAGAGGTGTGTCAGAATCATTAGTAGTGGCATTTTGGAGGCGTGGTGGCGGAACAACCTCCAACACTACTGCACCTTGTCCTGCATCCTTCCCAGCTGCCAGCAGAGTCACCCAATGCGCCGTGAAACTTAGGTAACGTCCCTGTCCATACCTGCTGGACGATGAGTCAGCGGTAATATGCACCTTACCGCTGACCGCCCTGTCCAGCGAGGCATGGACATTGCCTTCCACATGCCGGTAGAGAGCCGGAATCGCCTTCCGTGAGAAAAAGTGGCGTTTGGGTACTTGCCACTGAGGAACCGCACATTCCACAAACTCACGGAAGGGGGCAGAGTCTACCAAACTGAAAAGGTAGCAGTTGAAGTGCTAGAAATTTTGCCAAGCTAGCATTCAACCGCTGGGTATGTGGATGGCTGGGAGCGAACTTCTTTTGGCAGTGCAGCAGCTGGGGCAGGGAAATTTGCCTGGTACAATCTGACGTCGGTGTACCAAAAGCAGAATGTCCACAAGTACTGGGCTGTGACACACCTAATTCTACACCTTCATTCCTCTCAGTGCAGGTCTCAAAGAGGACTAAAGGTATAGTGTTGTTGGAGATCTCAGCTGATGAGGAGCAAGGAGAGGTCCTCTTTGTTCTTTGGTGTGGGTCTTTTAGATACGCTTGCCAATGAACTGCATGGCAGGTCAACATATGTCTGGTCAAGCATGTGGTGCCCAAGCGGGAGATGTTTTGGCCACGCGAGATACGCTTGAGACATATGTTGCAAATAGCAGCGGTTCTATCTGATGCACTTGTCTCAAAAAAGGCCCACACCAAAGAACTTTTGGAATAACGCGCAGAGACAGCAGCACCCTGCACATGTGGAGCTTTGCGGTGTGATGCAGTCAGTGTGCTGCCCTTAAGCTGGCCCCTCCCTCCTCATCACTGGAGCAAACCTGGCAGTATGCTGCAGCAGGGGGAGCATGACTGCCAGATTGCTGTCCTTCTTGGGCACCCCCTCTGTCTGTACTCACGTTACTGCCTTCATCTAGCTCAGTATCATCATCAGAGCCTTCTAAACGCTGGGCATCCTCCTGGAGCATGTACCCAACACTGTGGTCAAACAGTTTGAGGGACTCCTTTAGGAGGACATGGTGGGGCTAGGGAAGGAGTCACTGATGCCATTGAGCTGAGGGAAGAGGCCGCGTTGGCAGCTGCTTTGCCAGACAAAATACCCTGAGCATGGGTGAGAGAGGATGAGAAGGATGAGGATGGCTTGGTCATCCACTCGACCAAGTCTTCCGAATGTTGCGGCTCAACATGGCCAGCTGCCAAAAAAAAGGCCAAGCGTGTCCGACGGCCATGTGCTGATGAGGATGCACCGTCACCACGACCAGCACTGTGGCCTCTAGACACAGAGCCTGCTTGCCCTCTTTTATTGGCTTGTGATTGACTGCCTCTCCTTGTTGGCCTTCCAGACACACTAATGGCCTGCAGTGAGATGTAGCTGCACTAAGCTGGGATATATATATATATATATATATATATATATATATATATATATACATATACATATATATATATACATATATATATATACATATATATATATATATATATATACATATATATATATATATACATATATATATATATATATATATATATATGTATATATATATATATATATATATATATATATATATTGATACTGCAGTATTGATACTGCAGGATACTGTCGTATGAGAACACCACCAATCTTCTACAGGTAGCTTTAGATGAACACTGTGCAGAGGTCACACTACACTAACTTGTAGCTTTAGCTGAACACTGTGCAGAGGTCGCACTACACCAATGTTAAAATAATGTAGCTGCCTGCGGTAGTGATAGGATCAGGAAAACACCACCAACCTTCTACAGGTAGCTTTAGCTGAACACTGTGAAGAGGACACACTACACTAACGTTAAAATAATGTAGCTGCCTGTGGTAGTGAAAGGATCAGGAAAACACCACCAACCTTCTACAGATAGCTTTAGCTGAACACTGTGCAAGGGTCGCACTACACCAACGTTAAAATAATGTAGCTGCCTGCGGTAGTGATAGGATCAGGAAAACACCACCAACCTTCTACAGGTAGCTTTAGCTGAACACTGTGAAGAGGACGCACTACACTAACGTTAAAATAATGTAGCTGCCTGCAGTAGTGATAGGATCAGGAAAACCCCACCAACCTTCTACAGATAGCTTTAGCTGAACACTGTGCAGAGGACGCACTACACTATGTGTAAATAATGTAGCTTCCTGCGGTAGTGATAGGATCAGGAAAACACCACCAACCTTCTACAGGTAGCTTTAGCTGAACACTGAAGAGGGCGCACTATGCTAACGTTAAAATAATGTAGCTGCCTGCGGTAGTGATAGGATCAGGAAAACACCACCAACCTTCTACAGATAGCTTTAGCTGAACACAGTGCAAAGGTCGCACTACACCAACGTTAAAATAATGTAGCTGCCTGCGGTAGTGATAGGATCAGGAAAACACCACCAACCTTCTACAGGTAGCTTTAGCTGAACACTGTGAAGAGGACACACTACACTAACGTTAAAATAATGTAGTTGCCTGCAGTAGTGATGGGATCAGGAAAACCCCACCAACCTTCTACAGATAGCTTTAGCTGAACACTGTGCAGAGGACGCACTACACTATGTGTAAATAATGTAGCTGCCTGCGGTAGTAATAGGATCAGGAAAACACCACCAACCTTCTACAGGTAGCTTTAGCTGAACACTGTGAAGAGGGCGCACTATGCTAACGTTAAAATAATGTAGCTGCCTGCGGTAGTGATAGGATCAGGAAAACACCACCAACCTTCTACAGATAGCTTTAGCTGAACACAGTGCAAAGGTCGCACTACACCAACGTTAAAATAATGTAGCTGCCTGCGGTAGTGATAGGATCAGGAAAACACCACCAACCTTCTACAGGTAGCTTTAGCTGAACACTGTGAATAGGATACACTACACTAACGTTAAAATAATGTAGCTGCCTGCAGTAGTGATAGGATCAGGAAAACCCCACCAACCTTCTACAGATAGCTTTAGCTGAACACTGTGCAGAGGACGCACTACACTATGTGTAAATAATGTAGCTGCCTGCAGTAGTGATAGGATCAGGAAAACACCACTAACCTTCTACAGGTAGCTTTAGCTGAACACTGTGAAGAGGGCGCACTATGCTAACGTTAAAATAATGTAGCTGCCTGCGGTAGTGATAGGATCAGGAAAACACCACCAACCTTCTACAGATAGCTTTAGCTGAACACTGTGCAGAGGTCGCACTACACTAACATGTAAATAATGTAGCTGCCTGCGGTAGTGGTAGGATCAGGAAAACACCACCAACCTTCTACAGATAGCTTTAGCTGAACACTGTGCAAAGGTCGCACTACACCAACGTTAAAATAATGTAGCTGCCTGCGGTAGTGATAGGATCAGGAAAACACCACCAACCTTCTACAGGTAGCTTTAGCTGAACACTGTGAAGAGGACACACTACACTAACGTTAAAATAATGTAGCTGCCTGCAGTAGTGATAGGATCAGGAAAACCCCACCAACCTTCTACAGATAGCTTTAGCTGAACACTGTGCAGAGGACGCACTACACTATGTGTAAATAATGTAGCTTCCTGCGGTAGTGATAGGATCAGGAAAACACCACCAACTTTCTACAGGTAGCTTTAGCTGAACACTGTGAAGAGGGTGCACTATGCTAACGTTAAAATAATGTAGCTGCCTGCGGTAGTGATAGGATCAGGAAAACACCACCAACCTTCTACAGATAGCTTTAGCTGAACACAGTGCAAAGGTCGCACTACACCAACGTTAAAATAATGTAGCTGCCTGCGGTAGTGATAGGATCAGGAAAACACCACCAACCTTCTACAGGTAGCTTTAGCTGAACACTGTGAAGAGGACACACTACACTAATGTTAAAATAATGTAGCTGCCTGCGGTAGTGATAGGATCAGGAAAACACCACCAACCTTCTACAGGTAGCTTCAGCTGAACACTGTTCAGAGGATGCACTACACTAACTTGTAGCTTTAGCTGAACACTGTGAGGAGGACGCACTACACTAACTTGTAACTTTAGCTGAACACTGTGCACTACACTAACTTGTAGCTTTAGCTGAACACTGTTCAGAGGACGCACTACACTAACTTGTAGCTGAACACTGTGAGGAGGACACACTGTGAGGAGGACACACCACAATAACTTTTAGCTTTAGCTGAACACTGTGCACTACACTAACTTGTAGCTTTAGCTGAACACTGTTCAGAGGACGCACTACACTAACTTGTAGCTTTAGCTGAACACTGTGAAGAGGACGCACTACACTAACTTGTAGCTTTAGCTGAACACAGTGCACTACACTAACTTGTAGCTTTAGCTAAACACTGTTCAGAGGATGCACTACACTAACTTGTAGCTTTAGCTGAACACTGTGCAGAGGTCGCACTACACTAACGTTAAAATAATGTAGCTGCCTGCGGTAGTGATAGGATCAGGAAAACACCACCAACCTTCTACAGGTAGTTTTAGCTAAACACTGTGCAGAGGTCGCACTACACTAACATGTAAATAATGTAGCTGCTTGCGGTAGTGATAGGATCAGGAAAACACCACCAACCTTCTACAGATAGCTTTAGCTGAACACAGTGCAGAGGACGCACTACACTTATGTTAAAATAATGTAGCTGCCTGCGGTAGTGATAGGATCAGGAAAACACCACCAACCTTCTACAGGTAGCTTTAGCTGAACACTGTTCAGAGGATGCACTACACTAATTTGTAGCTTTAGCTGAACACTGTGAAGAGGACGCACTACACTAACTTGTAGCTTTAGCTGAACACTGTGCACTACACTAACTTGTAGCTTTAGCTGAACACTGTTCAGAGGACGCACTACACTAATTTGTAGCTTTAGCTGAACACTGTGTAGAGGACGCACTACACTAACTTGTAGCTTTAGCTGAACACTGTGCACTACACTAACTTGTAGCTTTAGCTGAACACTGTGAAGAGGACGCACTACACTAACTTGTAGCTTTAGCTGAACACTGTTCAGAGGACGCACTACACTAACTTGTAGCTTTAGCTGAACACTGTGCAGAGGTCGCACTACACTAACTTGTAGCTTTAGCTGAACACTGTGCACTACACTAACTTGTAGCTTTAGCTGAACACTGTTCAGAGGTCGCACTACACTAACGTTAAAATAATGTAGCTGCCTGCGGTAGTGATAGGATCAGGAAAACACAACCAACATTCTACAGGTAGTTTTAGCTGAACACTGTGCAGAGGTCGCACTACACTAACATGTAAATAATGTAGCTGCCTGCGGTAGTGATAGGATCAGGAAAACACCACCAACCTTCTACAGATAGCTTTAGCTGAACACTGTGCAGAGGTCGCACTACACTAACATGTAAATAATGTAGCTGCCTGCGGTAGTGATAGGATCAGGAAAACACCACCAACCTTCTACAGATAGCTTTAGCTGAACACTGTGCAGAGGTCGCACTACAGTAACGTGTAAATAATGTAGCTGTCTGTGGTAGTGATAGGATCAGGAAAACACGACCAGCCTTCTACAGATAGCTTTAGCTGAACACAGTGCAGAGGACGCACTACACTAATGTTAAAATAATGTAGCTGCCTGCGGTAGTGATAGGATCAGGAAAACACCACCAACCTTCTACAGGTAGTTTTAGCTGAACACTGTGCAGAGGTCGCACTACACTAACGTATAAATAATGTAGCTGCCTGCGGTAGTGATAGGATCAGGAAAACACCACCAACCTTCTACAGATAGCTTTAGTTGAGCACTGTGCAGAGGACGCACTACTCTAACGTGTAAATAATGTAGCTGCCTGCGGTAGTGATAGGATCAGGAAAACACCACCAACCTTCTACAGATAGCTTTAGCTGAACACTGTGCAGAGGACGCACTACACTAATGTTAAAATAATGTAGCTGCCTGCGGTAGTGAGAGGATCAGGAAAACACCACCAACCTTCTACAGGTAGCTTTAGCTGAACACTGTTCAGAGGACGCACTACACTAACTTGTAGCTTTAGCTGAACACTGTGCAGAGGTCACACTAAACTAACTTGTAGCTTTAGCTGAGCACTGTGAAGAGGACGCACTACACTAACGTTAAAATAATGTAGCTGCCTGCGGTAGTGATGGGATAAAGAAAACACTGCCAACCTTCTACAGATAGCTTTAGCTGAACACTGTGCAAAGGTCGCACTACACCAACGTTAAAATAATGTAGCTGCCTGCGGTAGTGATAGGATCAGGAAAACACCACCAACCTTCTACAGGTAGCTTTAGCTGAACACTGTGAAGAGGACGCACTACACTAACGTTAAAATAATGTAGCTGCCTGCGGTAATGATAGGATCAGGAAAACACCACCAAACTTCTACAGATAGCTTTAGCTGAACACTGTGCAGAGGATGCACTACACTAACGTGTAAATAATGTTGCTGCCTGCGGTAGTGATAGGATCAGGAAAACACCACCAACCTGCTACAGATAGCTTTAGCTGAACACTGTGCAGAGGACGCACTACACTAACGTGTAAATAATGTAGCTACCTGCGGTAGTGATAGGATCAGGAAAACACCACCAACCTTCTACAGATAGCTTTAGCTGAACACTGTGCAGAGGACGCACTACACTAATGTTAAAATAATGTAGCTGTCTGCGGTAGTGATAGGATCAGGAAAACACCACCAACCTTCTACAGGTAGCTTCAGCTGAACACTGTTCAGAGGACGCACTATACTAACTTGTAGCTTTAGCTGAACATTGTGAGGAGGATGCACTACACTAACTTGTAACTTTATCTTAACACTGTGCACTACACTAACTTGTAGCTTTAGCTGAACACTGTTCAGAGGACGCACTACACTAACCTGTAGCTTTAGCTGAACACTGTGAGGAGGACACACTACAATAACTTTTAGCTTTAGCTGAACACTGTGCACTACACTAACTTGTAACTTTAGCTGAACACTGTTCAGAGGATGCACTACACTAACTTGTAGCTTTAGCTCAACACTGTGAAGAGGACGCACTACACTAACTTGTAGCTTTAGCTGAACACTGTTCAGAGGACGCACTACACTAACTTGTAGCTTTAGCTGAACACTGTGCAGAGGTCGCACTACACTAACTTGTAGCTTTAAGTGAACACTGTGCACTACACTAACTTGTAGCTTTAGCTGAACACTGTTGAGAGGTCGCACTACACTAACGTTAAAATAATGTAGCTGCCTGCGGTAGTGATAGGATCAGGAAAACACAACCAACATTCTACAGGTAGTTTTAGCTGAACACTGTGCAGAGGTCGCACTACACTAACATGTAAATAATGTAGCTGCCTGCGGTAGTGATAGGATCAAGAAAACACCACCAACCTTCTACAGATAGCTTTAGCTGAACACTGTGCAGAGGTCGCACTACAGTAACGTGTAAATAATGTAGCTGTCTGTGGTAGTGATAGGATCAGGAAAACACGACCAACCTTCTACAGATAGCTTTAGCTGAACACAGTGCAGAGGACGCACTACACTAATGTTAAAATAATGTAGCTGCCTGCGGTAGTGATAGGATCAGGAAAACACCACCAACCTTCTACAGGTAGTTTTAGCTGAACACTGTGCAGAGGTCGCACTACACTAACGTATAAATAATGTAGCTGCCTGCGGTAGTGATAGGATCAGGAAAACACCACCAACCTTCTACAGATAGCTTTAGTTGAGCACTGTGCAGAGGACGCACTACTCTAACGTGTAAATAATGTAGCTGCCTGCGGTAGTGATAGGATCAGGAAAACACCACCAACCTTCTACAGATAGCTTTAGCTGAACACTGTGCAGAGGACGCACTACACTAATGTTAAAATAATGTAGCTGCCTGCGGTAGTGATAGGATCAGGAAAACACCACCAACCTTCTACAGATAGCTTTAGCTGAACACAGTGCAAAGGTCGCACTACACCAACGTTAAAATAATGTAGCTGCCTGCGGTAGTGATAGGATCAGGAAAACACCACCAACCTTCTACAGGTAGCTTCAGCTGAACACTGTTCAGAGGATGCACTACACTAACTTGTAGCTTTAGCTGAACACTGTGAGGAGGACGCACTACACTAACTTGTAACTTTAGCTGAACACTGTGCACTACACTAACTTGTAGCTTTAGCTGAACACTGTTCAGAGGACGCACTACACTAACTTGTAGCTTTAGCTGAACACTGTGAGGAGGACACACCACAATAACTTTTAGCTTTAGCTGAACACTGTGCACTACACTAACTTGTAGCTTTAGCTGAACACTGTTCAGAGGACGCACTACACTAACTTGTAGCTTTAGCTGAACACTGTGAAGAGGACGCACTACACTAACTTGTAGCTTTAGCTGAACACAGTGCACTACACTAACTTGTAGCTTTAGCTAAACACTGTTCAGAGGATGCACTACACTAACTTGTAGCTTTAGCTGAACACTGTGCAGAGGTCGCACTACACTAACGTTAAAATAATGTAGCTGCCTGCGGTAGTGATAGGATCAGGAAAACACCACCAACCTTCTACAGGTAGCTTTAGCTGAACACTGTTCAGAGGATGCACTACACTAATTTGTAGCTTTAGCTGAACACTGTGAAGAGGACGCACTACACTAACTTGTAGCTTTAGCTGAACACTGTGCACTACACTAACTTGTAGCTTTAGCTGAACACTGTTCAGAGGACGCACTGCACTAATTTGTAGCTTTAGCTGAACACTGTGTAGAGGACGCACTACACTAACTTGTAGCTTTAGCTGAACACTGTGCACTACACTAACTTGTAGCTTTAGCTGAACACTGTTCAGAGGACGCACTACACTAACTTGTAGCTTTAGCTGAACACTGTGCAGAGGTCGCACTACACTAACTTGTAGCTTTAGCTGAACACTGTGCACTACACTAACTTGTAACTTTAGCTGAACACTGTTCAGAGGTCGCACTACACTAACGTTAAAATAATGTAGCTGCCTGCGGTAGTGATAGGATCAGGAAAACACAACCAACATTCTACAGGTAGTTTTAGCTGAACACTGTGCAGAGGTCGCACTACACTAACATGTAAATAATGTAGCTGCCTGCGGTAGTGATAGGATCAGGAAAACACCACCAACCTTCTACAGATAGCTTTAGCTGAACACTGTGCAGAGGTCGCACTACACTAACATGTAAATAATGTAGCTGCCTGCGGTAGTGATAGGATCAGGAAAACACCACCAACCTTCTACAGATAGCTTTAGCTGAACACTGTGCAGAGGTCGCACTACAGTAACGTGTAAATAATGTAGCTGTCTGTGGTAGTGATAGGATCAGGAAAACACGACCAACCTTCTACAGATAGCTTTAGCTGAACACAGTGCAGAGGATGCACTACACTAATGTTAAAATAATGTAGCTGCCTGCGGTAGTGATAGGATCAGGAAAACACCACCAACCTTCTACAGGTAGTTTTAGCTGAACACTGTGCAGAGGTCGCACTACACTAACGTATAAATAATGTAGCTGCCTGCGGTAGTGATAGGATCAGGAAAACACCACCAACCTTCTACAGATAGCTTTAGTTGAGCACTGTGCAGAGGACGCACTACTCTAACGTGTAAATAATGTAGCTGCCTGCGGTAGTGATAGGATCAGGAAAACACCACCAACCTTCTACAGATAGCTTTAGCTGAACACTGTGCAGAGGACGCACTACACTAATGTTAAAATAATGTAGCTGCCTGCGGTAGTGAGAGGATCAGGAAAACACCACCAACCTTCTACAGGTAGCTTTAGCTGAACACTGTTCAGAGGACGCACTACACTAACTTGTAGCTTTAGCTGAACACTGTGCAGAGGTCACACTAAACTAACTTGTAGCTTTAGCTGAGCACTGTGAAGAGGACGCACTACACTAACGTTAAAATAATGTAGCTGCCTGCGGTAGTGATGGGATAAAGAAAACACTGCCAACCTTCTACAGATAGCTTTAGCTGAACACTGTGCAAAGGTCGCACTACACCAACATTAAAATAATGTAGCTGCCTGCGGTAGTGATAGGATCAGGAAAACACCACCAACCTTCTACAGGTAGCTTTAGCTGAACACTGTGAAGAGGACGCACTACACTAACGTTAAAATAATGTAGCTGCCTGCGGTAATGATAGGATCAGGAAAACACCACCAAACTTCTACAGATAGCTTTAGCTGAACACTGTGCAGAGGATGCACTACACTAACGTGTAAATAATGTTGCTGCCTGCGGTAGTGATAGGATCAGGAAAACACCACCAACCTGCTACAGATAGCTTTAGCTGAACACTGTGCAGAGGATGCACTACACTAACGTGTAAATAATGTAGCTACCTGCGGTAGTGATAGGATCAGGAAAACACCACCAACCTTCTACAGATAGCTTTAGCTGAACACTGTGCAGAGGACGCACTACACTAATGTTAAAATAATGTAGCTGTCTGCGGTAGTGATAGGATCAGGAAAACACCACCAACCTTCTACAGGTAGCTTCAGCTGAACACTGTTCAGAGGACGTACTATACTAACTTGTAGCTTTAGCTGAACATTGTGAGGAGGATGCACTACACTAACTTGTAACTTTATCTTAACACTGTGCACTACACTAACTTGTAGCTTTAGCTGAACACTGTTCAGAGGACGCACTACACTAACCTGTAGCTTTAGCTGGACACTGTGAGGAGGACACACTACAATAACTTTTAGCTTTAGCTGAACACTGTGCACTACACTAACTTGTAACTTTAGCTGAACACTGTTCAGAGGACGCACTACACTAACTTGTAGCTTTAAACACTGTGAAGAGGACGCACTACACTAACTTGTAGCTTTAGCTGAACACTGTTCAGAGGACGCACTACACTAACTTGTAGCTTTAGCTGAACACTGTGCAGAGGTCGCACTACACTAACTTGTAGCTTTAACTGAACACTGTGCACTACACTAACTTGTAGCTTTAGCGGAACACTGTTGAGAGGTCGCACTACACTAACGTTAAAATAATGTAGCTGCCTGCGGTAGTGATAGGATCAGGAAAACACAACCAACATTCTACAGGTAGTTTTAGCTGAACACTGTGCAGAGGTCGCACTACACTAACATGTAAATAATGTAGCTGCCTGCGGTAGTGATAGGATCAGGAAAACACCACCAACCTTCTACAGATAGCTTTAGCTGAACACTGTGCAGAGGACGCACTACACTAATGTTAAAATAATGTAGCTGCCTGCGGTAGTGAGAGGATCAGGAAAACACCACCAACCTTCTACAGGTAGCTTTAGCTGAACACTGTTCAGAGGACGCACTACACTAACTTGTAGCTTTAGCTGAACACTGTGCAGAGGTCACACTAAACTAACTTGTAGCTTTAGCTGAGCACTGTGAAGAGGACGCACTACACTAACGTTAAAATAATGTAGCTGCCTGCGGTAGTGATGGGATAAAGAAAACACTGCCAACCTTCTACAGATAGCTTTAGCTGAACACTGTGCAAAGGTCGCACTACACCAACGTTAAAATAATGTAGCTGCCTGCGGTAGTGATAGGATCAGGAAAACACCACCAACCTTCTACAGGTAGCTTTAGCTGAACACTGTGAAGAGGACGCACTACACTAACGTTAAAATAATGTAGCTGCCTGCGGTAATGATAGGATCAGGAAAACACCACCAAACTTCTACAGATAGCTTTAGCTGAACACTGTGCAGAGGATGCACTACACTAACGTGTAAATAATGTTGCTGCCTGCGGTAGTGATAGGATCAGGAAAACACCACCAACCTGCTACAGATAGCTTTAGCTGAACACTGTGCAGAGGATGCACTACACTAACGTGTAAATAATGTAGCTACCTGCGGTAGTGATAGGATCAGGAAAACACCACCAACCTTCTACAGATAGCTTTAGCTGAACACTGTGCAAAGGACGCACTACACTAATGTTAAAATAATGTAGCTGTCTGCGGTAGTGATAGGATCAGGAAAACACCACCAACCTTCTACAGGTAGCTTCAGCTGAACACTGTTCAGAGGACGTACTATACTAACTTGTAGCTTTAGCTGAACATTGTGAGGAGGATGCACTACACTAACTTGTAACTTTATCTTAACACTGTGCACTACACTAACTTGTAGCTTTAGCTGAACACTGTTCAGAGGACGCACTACACTAACCTGTAGCTTTAGCTGAACACTGTGAGGAGGACACACTACAATAACTTTTAGCTTTAGCTGAACACTGTGCACTACACTAACTTGTAACTTTAGCTGAACACTGTTCAGAGGACGCACTACACTAACTTGTAGCTTTAGCTCAACACTGTGAAGAGGACGCACTACACTAACTTGTAGCTTTAGCTGAACACTGTTCAGAGGACGCACTACACTAACTTGTAGCTTTAGCTGAACACTGTGCAGAGGTCGCACTACACTAACTTGTAGCTTTAACTGAACACTGTGCACTACACTAACTTGTAGCTTTAGCGGAACACTGTTGAGAGGTCGCACTACACTAACGTTAAAATAATGTAGCTGCCTGCGGTAGTGATAGGATCAGGAAAACACAACCAACATTCTACAGGTAGTTTTAGCTGAACACTGTGCAGAGGTCGCACTACACTAACATGTAAATAATGTAGCTGCCTGCGGTAGTGATAGGATCAGGAAAACACCACCAACCTTCTACAGATAGCTTTAGCTGAACACTGTGCAGAGGTCGCACTACAGTAACGTGTAAATAATGTAGCTGTCTGTGGTAGTGATAGGATCAGGAAAACACGACCAACCTTCTACAGATAGCTTTAGCTGAACACAGTGCAGAGGACGCACTACACTAATGTTAAAATAATGTAGCTGCCTGCGGTAGTGATAGGATCAGGAAAACACCACCAACCTTCTACAGGTAGTTTTAGCTGAACACTGTGCAGAGGTCGCAATACACTAACGTATAAATAATGTAGCTGCCTGCGGTAGTGATAGGATCAGGAAAACACCACCAACCTTCTACAGATAGCTTTAGTTGAGTACTGTGCAGAGGAAGCACTACTCTAACGTGTAAATAATGTAGCTGCCTGCGGTAGTGATAGGATCAGGAAAACACCACCAACCTTCTACAGATAGCTTTAGCTGAACACTGTGCAGAGGACGCACTACACTAATGTTAAAATAATGTAGCTGCCTGCGGTAGTGAGAGGATCAGGAAAACACCACCAACCTTCTACAGGTAGCTTTAGCTGAACACTGTTCAGAGGACGCACTACACTAACTTGTAGCTTTAGCTGAACACTGTGCAGAGGTCACACTAAACTAACTTGTAGCTTTAGCTGAGCACTGTGAAGAGGACGCACTACACTAACGTTAAAATAATGTAGCTGCCTGCGGTAGTGATGGGATCAAGAAAACACTGCCAACCTTCTACAAATAGCTTTAGCTGAACACTGTGCAAAGGTCGCACTACACCAACGTTAAAATAATGTAGCTGCCTGCGGCAGTGATAGGATCAGGAAAACACCACCAACCTTCTACAGGTAGCTTTAGCTGAACACTGTGAAGAGGATACACTACACTAATGTTAAAATAATGTAGCTGCCTGCGGTAATGATAGGATCAGGAAAACACCACCAACCTTCTACAGATAGCTTTAGCTGAACACTGTGCAGAGGATGCACTACACTAACGTGTAAATAATGTAGCTGCCTGCGGTAGTGATGGGATCAGGAAAACACCACCAACCTGCTACAGATAGCTTTAGCTGAACACTGTACAGAGGACGCACTACACTAATGTTAAAATAATGTAGCTGCCTGCGGTAGTGATAGGATGAGGAAAACACCACCAACCTTCTACAAGTAGCTCTAGCTGAACATTGTTCAGAGGACGCACTACACTAGGGATGAGCTTCGAGTT
The DNA here is from genome assembly GCF_042186555.1 of Aquarana catesbeiana. Taxonomy (NCBI): domain Eukaryota; kingdom Metazoa; phylum Chordata; class Amphibia; order Anura; family Ranidae; genus Aquarana; species Aquarana catesbeiana. Next base: position 734,407,619 of record NC_133324.1, read on the forward strand.
CGAGTCGAACTCATGTTCTACTCGAACATTGGCTGTTTGCAAGTTCGCCGAACAGCGAACAATTTGGGGTGTTCGCGGCAAATTCGAATGCCGCGGAACACCCTTTAAAAGTCTATGGGAGAAATCAAAAGTGCTAATTTTAAAGGCTTATATGCAAGTTATTGTCATAAAAAGTGTTTGGGGACCCGGGTCCTGCCCCAGGGGACATGGATCAATGCAAAAAAAAGTTTTAAAAACGGACGTTTTCTCAGGAACAGTGATTTTATTAATGCTTAAAGTCAAACAATAAAAGTGTAATATCCCTTTAAATTTCGTACCTGGGGGGTGTCTATAGTATGCCTGTAAAGGGGCGCATGTTTCCTGTGTTTAGAACAGTCTGACAGCAAAATGACATTTGGAAGGAAAAAACTCATTTAAAACTACCCGCGGCTATTGCATTGCCGACAATACACATAGAAGTTCATTGATAAAAACGGCATGGGAATTCCCCACAGGGCAACCCCGAACCAAAATAAAAAAAAAAAAAATGATGTGGGGGTCCCCCTAAATTCCATACAAGGCCCTTCAGGTCTGGTATGGATATTAAGGGGAACCCCAGCCAAAATTTAAAAAAAAAATTGACGTGGGGTTCCCCCTAAATTCCATACCAGACCCTTCAGGTCTGGTATGGATTTTAAGGGGAACCCCGCGCCAAAAAAAAAAAAAAAACGGCGTGGGGTCCCCCCAAAAATCCATACCAGACCCTTATCCGAGCACGCAACCTGGCAGGCCGCAGGAAAAGAGGGGGGGACGAGAGTGCGGCCCCCCCCCCTCCTGAACCGTACCAGGCCACATGCCCTCAACATTGGGAGGGTGCTTTGGGGTAGCCCCCCAAAACACCTTGTCCCCATGTTGATGAAGACAAGGGCCTCATCCCCACAACCCTGGCCGGTGGTTGTGGGGGTCTGCGGGCGGGGGGCTTATCGGAATCTGGAAGCCCCCTTTAACAAGGGGACCCCCAGATCCCGGCCCCCCCCTGTGTGAAATGGTAAGGGGGTACTTACCCCTACCATTTCACTAAAAAACTGTCAAAAATGTTAAAAATGACAAGAGACAGTTTTTGACAATTCCTTTATTTAAATGCTTCTTCTTTCTTCCTTCATCTTCTTCTTCTTCTGGTTCTTCTGGCTCTTCTGGTTCTTCCTCCGGCGTTCTCGTCCAGCATCTTCTCCGCGGCGTCTTCTATCTTCTTCTCCTCGGGCCGCTCCGCACCCATGGCATGAGGGGGGAGGCTCCCGCTCTTCTCTTCATCTTCTTCTCTTCTTCATCTTCTTCTTCATCTTCTTCTTCTTCTTCTCTTCTTCCTTCTTCTCTTCTTCATGTCTTCTCCGGGCCCCTCCGCAGCCATGCTGTGGCATGGAGGGAGGCTCCCGCTGTGTGACGGCGTCTCTTCGTCTGACGGTTCTTAAATAACGGGGGGCGGGGCCATCCGGTGACCCCGCCCCCCTCTGACGCACGGTGACTTGAGGGACTTCCCTGTGACGTCACGGGGAATGCCACAGGGAAGTCCCGTCATGTCACCGTGCGTCAGAGGGGGGCGGGGTCACCGGGTGGCCCCGCCCCCCGTTATTTAAGAACCGTCAGACGAAGAGACGCCGTCACACAGCGGGAGCCTCCCTCCATGCCACAGCATGGCTGCGGAGCGGCCCGGAGAAGACATGAAGAAGAGAAGAAGGAAGAAGAGAAGAAGAAGAAGAAGATGAAGAAGATGAAGAAGAGAAGAAGATGAAGAGAAGAGCGGGAGCCTCCCCCCTCATGCCATGGGTGCGGAGCGGCCCGAGGAGAAGAAGATAGAAGACGCCGCGGAGAAGATGCTGGACGAGAACGCCGGAGGAAGAACCAGAAGAGCCAGAAGAACCAGAAGAAGAAGAAGATGAAGGAAGAAAGAAGAAGCATTTAAATAAAGGAATTGTCAAAAACTGTCTCTTGTCATTTTTAACATTTTTGACAGTTTTTTAGTGAAATGGTAGGGGTAAGTACCCCCTTACCATTTCACACAGGGGGGGGCCGGGATCTGGGGGTCCCCTTGTTAAAGGGGGCTTCCAGATTCCGATAAGCCCCCCGCCCGCAGACCCCCACAACCACCGGCCAGGGTTGTGGGGATGAGGCCCTTGTCTTCATCAACATGGGGACAAGGTGTTTTGGGGGGCTACCCCAAAGCACCCTCCCAATGTTGAGGGCATGTGGCCTGGTACGGTTCAGGAGGGGGGGGGCCGCACTCTCGTCCCCCCCTCTTTTCCTGCGGCCTGCCAGGTTGCGTGCTCGGATAAGGGTCTGGTATGGATTTTTAGGGGGACCCCACGCCGTTTTTTTTTTTTTTTTTGGCGCGGGGTTCCCCTTAAAATCCATACCAGACCTGAAGGGTCTGGTATGGAATTTAGGGGGAACCCCACGTCAATTTTTTTTTTAAATTTTGGCTGGGGTTCCCCTTAATATCCATACCAGACCTGAAGGGCCTTGTATGGAATTTAGGGGGACTCCCACATCATTTTTTTTTTTCATTTTGGTTCGGGGTTGCCCTGTGGGGAATTCCCATGCCGTTTTTATCAATGAACTTCTATGTGTATTGTCGGCAATGCAATAGCCGCGGTAGTTTTAAATGTGTTTTTTCCTTCAAAATGTCACTTTGCTGTCAGACTGTTCTAAACACGGGAAACATGCGCCCCTTTACAGGCATACTATAGACACCCCCCAGGTATGAAATTTAAAGGGATATTACACTTTTATTGTTTGACTTTAAGCATTATTAAAATCACTGCTCCTGAAAAAACGGCCGTTTTTAAAACTTTTTTTTGCATTGATTCATGTCCCCTGGGGGAGGACCCGGTCCCCAAACACTTTTATTGACAATAACTTGCATATTAGCCTTTAAAATTAGCACTTTTGATTATTCATGTTCGTGTCCCATAGACTTTAACGGCGTTCGCGTGTTCGAACGAATTTTTTTCCTGTTCGCATGTTCTGGTGCGAACCGAACAGGGGGGTGTTCGGCTCATCCCTACACTACACTAACTTGTAGCTTTAGCTGAACACTGTTCAGAGGACGCACTACAATAACTTGTAGCTTTAGCTGAATACTGTGCACTACACTAACTTGTAGCTTTAGCTGAACACTGTTCAGAGGACGCACTACACTAGTGTAACCACACCCCGAGTATGAAAGGGGTTAAAGTCGTTTAGGACATTTCAAACCCAAACACAAAGGCAGCTACCGAACACTCCAATCAGCCAAACAAGGAACCCATACAAATAATCCACCCCAAAAACGAGACACGGCTCTGTCTTCAGGTTTCAAGCAGGAAACAACTCATTTATTATAACACACGGACACAACAGATAAAATACCTCAGAGACTCTTTCCCCCCACCCTTGGAAAAAAGGGCGGGTTAAACTGTCCAATGATAATGGACACACAGGTCAGGTGTGTTTAACGTCTCATCAGTACACATTGTTAGCAGGGAGAGCTGTTAGAAGAATCCCCCCTCCCTCCAATGCAATACACATCCTGTGATCCAAGGCAGACAAATATAATAGAACATTTGAATACAGCCCCACCCAAAACTAGCACAGCAAACAGTACACAACACAATGAGACAGCACACATTATATATACACACATATACAGCATTGAGTCTCTGACTAGCACAGATCATAGTGGGGTTCTCATTCACCCTGTGCCCCTATTAGTGACTCCAATCACAATGGCATATCCAGGGTCCCCAGAGTCTGTGTGTCTTGGGGGACATGGACCTGAATGTAAAGTAACGCCACCTCCAGGGTCCCCAGGCATATAGCTCACAAAGAGCACCGTCCCCCCAAATGCCGGGGCCCATAATCAGTTTGCAGGAGGCTAGCATTCAGTCCCCTCCAAATGAATCTTTTCCGGCTAGGTCTGTCACAACTAGCTTGTAGCTTTAGCTGAACACTGTGAAGAGGACGCACTACACTAACTTGTAGCTTTAGCTGAACACTGTGCACTACACTAACTTGTAGCTTTAGCTGAACACTGTGAAGAGGACGCACTACACTAACTTGTAGCTTTAGCTGAACACTGTGCAGAGGTCGCTCTACACTAACGTTAAAATAATGTAGCTGCCTGTGGTAGTGATAGGATCAGGAAAACACCACCAACCTTCTACAGGTAGTTTTAGCTGAACACTGTGCAGAGGTCGCACTACACTAACATGTAAACAATGTAGCTGCCTGCGGTAGTGATAGGATCAGGAAAACACCACCAACCTTCTACAGGTAGTTTTAGCTGAACACTGTGCAGAGGTCACACTACACTAACGTGTAAATAATGTAGCTGCCTGCGGTAGTGATAGGATCAGGAAAACACCACCAACCTTCTACAGATAGCTTTAGCTGAACACTGTGCAGAGGATGCACTACACTAACGTGTAAATAATGAAGCTGCCTGCGGTAGTGATAGGAGCAAGAAAACACCACCAACCCAAAAATATCTTTAGCTGAACACTGTGCAGAGGACGCACTACACTAATGTTAAAATAATGTAGCTGCCTGCGGTAGTGATAGGATCAGGAAATCACCACCAATCTTCTACAGGTAGCTTTAGCTGAACACTGTTCAGAAGATGCACTACACTAACTTGTAGCTTTAGATGAACACTGTGAGGAGGATGCACTACACTAACTTGTAACTTTAGCTGAACACTGTGCACTACATTAACTTGTAGCTTTAGCTGAACACTGTTCAGAGGACGCACTACACTAGCTTGTAGCTTTAGCTGAACACTGTGCACTACACTAACTTGTAGCTTTAGCTGAACACTGTGCAGAGGTCGCACTACACTAACTTGTAGCTTTAGCTGAACATTGTGCAGAGGTCACACTAAACTAACTTGTAGCTTTAGCTGAACACTGTGAGAAGGACGCACTACACTAACTTGTAGCTTTAGCTGAACACTGTGCACTACACTAACTTGTAGCTTTAGCTGAACACTGTTCAGAGGATGCACTACACTAACTTGTAGCTTTAGCTGAACACTTTGCAGAGGTCGCACTACACTAACTTGTAGCTTTAGCTGAACACTGTGAGGAGGACGCACTACACTAATTTGTAGCTTTAGCTGAACACTGTGCAGAGGTCGCACGACACTAACTTGTAGCTTTAGCTGAACACTGTGAGGAGGACGCACTACATTAACTTGTAGCTTTAGCTGAACACTGTGCAGAGGTCGCACTACACTAATGTGTAAATAATGTAGCTGACTGCGGTAGTATTAGGATCAGGAAAACACCACCAACCTTCTACAGGTAGCTTTAGCTGAACACTGTTCAGAGGACGCACTACACTAACTTGTAGCTTTAGCTGAACACTGTGAGGAGGATGCACTACACTAACTTGTAACTTTAGCTGAACACTCTGCACTACACTAACTTGTAGCTTTAGCTGAACACTGTTCAGAGGACGCACTACACTAACTTGTAGCTTTAGCTGAACACTGTGAGGAGGATGCACTATAATAACTTGTAGCTTTAGCTGAACACTGTGCACTACACTAACTTGTAGCTTTAGCTGAACACTGTTCAGAGGACGCACTACACTAACTTGTAGCTTTAGCTGAACACTGTGAAGAGGACGCACTACACTAACTTGTAGCTTTAGCTGAACTCTGTGCACTACACTAACTTGTAGCTTTAGCTGAACACTGTGAAGAGGTCGCACTACACTAACGTTAAAATAATATAGATGCCTGCAGTAGTTATAGGATCAGGAAAACACCACCAACCTTCTACAGGTAGTTTTAGCTGAACACTGTGCAGAGGTCGCACTACACTAACGTGTAAATAATGTAGCTGCCTGCGGTAGTGATAGGATCAGGAAAACACCACCAATCTTCTACAGGTAGTTTTAGCTGAACACTGTGCAGAGGTCGCACTACATTAACGTGTAAATAATGTAGCTGCCTGCGGTAGTGATAGGATCAGGAAAACACCACCAACCTTCTACAGATAGCTTTAGCTGAACACTGTGCAGAGGACGCACTACACTAACGTGTAAATAATGTAGCTGCCAGCGGTAGTGATAGGATCAGGAAAACACCACCAACCTTCTACGGGTAGCTTTAGCTGAACACTGTGAGGAGGACGCACTACACTAACTTGTAGCTTTAGCTGAACACTGTGAGGAGGACGCACTACACTAACTTGTAACTTTAGCTGAACACTGTGCACTACACTAACTTGTAGCTTTAGCTGAACACTGTTCAGAGGACGCACTACACTAGCTTGTAGCTTTAGCTGAACACTGTGAGGAGGACGCATTACAATAACTTGTAGCTTTAGCTGAACACTGTGCACTACACTAACTTGTAGCTTTAGCTGAACACTGTGAAGAGGACGCACTACACTAACTTGTAGCTTTAGCTGAACACTGTGCACTACACTAACTTGTAGCTTTAGCTGAACACTGTGCAGAGGTCGCACTACACTAACTTGTAGCTTTTGCTGAACACTGTGCAGAGGTCACACTAAACTAACTTGTAGCTTTAGCTGAACACTGTTCAGAGGACGCACTGCACTAACTTGTAGCTTTAGCTGAACACTGTGCAGAGTTCACACTACACTAACTTGTAGCTTTAGCTGAACACTGTGAGAAGGACGCACTACACTAACTTGTAGCTTTAGCTGAACACTTTGCACGACACTAACTTTTAGCTTTAGCTGAACACTGTTGAGAGGACGCACTACACTAACTTGTAACTTTAGCTGAACACTCTGCACTACACTAACTTGTAGCTTTAGCTGAACACTGTTCAGAGGACGCACTACACTAACTTGTAGCTTTAGCTGAACACTGTGAGGAGGATGCACTATAATAACTTGTAGCTTTAGCTGAACACTGTGCACTACACTAACTTGTAGCTTTAGCTGAACACTGTTCAGAGGACGCACTACACTAACTTGTAGCTTTAGCTGAACACTGTGAAGAGGACGCACTACACTAACTTGTAGCTTTAGCTGAACTCTGTGCACTACACTAACTTGTAGCTTTAGCTGAACACTGTGAAGAGGTCGCACTACACTAACGTTAAAATAATATAGATGCCTGCAGTAGTTATAGGATCAGGAAAACACCACCAACCTTCTACAGGTAGTTTTAGCTGAACACTGTGCAGAGGTCGCACTACACTAACGTGTAAATAATGTAGCTGCCTGCGGTAGTGATAGGATCAGGAAAACACCACCAATCTTCTACAGGTAGTTTTAGCTGAACACTGTGCAGAGGTCGCACTACATTAACGTGTAAATAATGTAGCTGCCTGCGGTAGTGATAGGATCAGGAAAACACCACCAACCTTCTACAGATAGCTTTAGCTGAACACTGTGCAGAGGACGCACTACACTAACGTGTAAATAATGTAGCTGCCAGCGGTAGTGATAGGATCAGGAAAACACCACCAACCTTCTACGGGTAGCTTTAGCTGAACACTGTTCAGAGGACGCACTACACTAACTTGTAGCTTTAGCTGAACACTGTGAGGAGGACGCATTACAATAACTTGTAGCTTTAGCTGAACACTGTGCACTACACTAACTTGTAGCTTTAGCTGAACACTGTGAAGAGGACGCACTACACTAACTTGTAGCTTTAGCTGAACACTGTGCACTACACTAACTTGTAGCTTTAGCTGAACACTGTGCAGAGGTCGCACTACACTAACTTGTAGCTTTTGCTGAACACTGTGCAGAGGTCACACTAAACTAACTTGTAGCTTTAGCTGAACACTGTTCAGAGGACGCACTGCACTAACTTGTAGCTTTAGCTGAACACTGTGCAGAGTTCACACTACACTAACTTGTAGCTTTAGCTGAACACTGTGAGAAGGACGCACTACACTAACTTGTAGCTTTAGCTGAACACTGTGCACGACACTAACTTTTAGCTTTAGCTGAACACTGTTGAGAGGACGCACTACACTAACTTGTAGCTTTAGCTGAATACTGTGCAGAGGTCGCACTACACTATCTTGTAGCTTTAGCTGAACACTGTGAGGAGGACGCACTACACTAACTTGTAGCTTTAGCTGAACACTGTGCAGAGGTTGTACGACACTAACTTGTAGCTTTAGCTGAACACTGTGAGGAGGACGCACTACACTAACTTGTAGCTTTAGCTGAACACTGTGAGGAGGACGCACTACACTAACTTGTAGCTTTAGCTGAACACTGTGCACTACACTAACTTGTAGCTTTAGCTTAACACTGTTCAGAGGACGCTCTACACTAACTTGTAGCTTTAGCTGAACACTGTGCAGAGGTCACACTACACCAACTTGTAGCTTTAGCTGAACACTGTGTGGAGGACGCACTACACTAACTTGTAGCTTTAGCTGAACACTGTGCACTACACTAACTTGTAGCTTTAGCTGACCACTGTTCAGAGGATGCACTACACTAACTTGTAGCTTTAGCTGAACACTGTGCAGAGGTCGCACGACACTAACTTGTAGCTTTAGCTGAACACTCTGAGGAGGACGCACTACACTAACTTGTAGCTTTAGCTGAACACTGTGCAGAGGTCGCACGACACTAACTTGTAGCTTTAGCTGAACACTGTGAGGAGGACGCACTACACTAACTTGTAGCTTTAGCTGAACACTGTGAGGAGGACGCACTACACTAACTTGTAGCTTTAGCTGAACACTGTGCACTACACTAACTTGTAGCTTTAGCTGAACACTGTTCAGAGGACGCTCTACACTAACTTGTAGCTTTAGCTGAACACTGTGCAGAGGTCACACTACACCAACTTGTAGCTTTAGCTGAACACTGTGTGGAGGACGCACTACACTAACTTGTAGCTTTAGCTGAACACTGTGCACTACACTAACTTGTAGCTTTAGCTGACCACTGTTCAGAGGATGCACTACACTAACTTGTAGCTTTAGCTGAACACTGTGCAGAGGTCGCACGACACTAACTTGTAGCTTTAGCTGAACACTGTGAGGAGGACGCACTACACTAACTTGTAGCTTTAGCTGAACACTGTTCAGAGGACGCACTACACTAACTTGTAGCTTTAGCTGAACACTGTGCACTACGCTAACTTGTAGCTTTAGCTGAACACTGTTCAGAGGACGCTCTACACTAACTTGTAGCTTTAGCTGAACACTGTGCAGAGGTCACACTACACCAACTTGTAGCTTTAGCTGAACACTGTGTGGAGGACGCACTACACTAACTTGTAGCTTTAGCTGAACACTGTGCACTACACTAACTTGTAGCTTTAGCTGACCACTGTTCAGAGGATGCACTACACTAACTTGTAGCTTTAGCTGAACACTGTGCAGAGGTCGCACGACACTAACTTGTAGCTTTAGCTGAACACTGTGAGGAGGACGCACTACACTAACTTGTAGCTTTAGCTGAACACTGTTCAGAGGACGCACTACACTAACTTGTAGCTTTAGCTGAACACTGTGCACTACACTAACTTGTAGCTTTAGCTGAACACTGTTCAGAGGACGCACTACACTAACTTGTAGCTTTAGCTGAACACTGTGCAGAGGTCGCACTACACTAACTTGTAGCTTTAGCTGAACACTGTGCAGAGGTCACACTAAACTAACTTGTAGCTTTAGCTGAACACTGTGCACTGCACTAACTTGTAGCTTTAGCTGAACACTGTTCAGAGGACGCACTACACTAACTTGTAGCTTTAGCAGAACACTGTGCAGAGGTCGCACTACACTAACTTGTAGCTTTAGCTGAACACTGTGAGGAGGACGCACTACACTAACTTGTAGCTTTAGCTGAACACTGTGCACTACACTAACTTGTAGCTTTAGCTGAACACTGTTCAGAGGATGTACTACACTAACTTGTAGCTGTAGCTGAACACTGTTCAGAGGATGCACTACACTAACTTGTAGCTTTAGCTGAACACTGTGCAGAGGTCGCACGACACTAACTTGTAGCTTTAGCTGAACACTGTGAGGAGGACGCACTACACTAACTTGTAGCTTTAGCTGAACACTGTTCAGAGGACACACTACACTAACTTGTAGCTTTAGCTGAACACTGTGCACTACACTAACTTGTAGCTTTAGCTGAACACTGTTCAGAGGACGCACTACACTAACTTGTAGCTGTAGCTGAACACTGTGCAGAGGTCGCACTACACTAACTTGTAGCTTTAGCTGAACACTGTGCAGAGGTCACACTAAACTAACTTGTAGCTTTAGCTGAACACTGTGCACTACACTAACTTGTAGCTTTAGCTGAACACTGTTCAGAGGACGCACTACACTAACTTGTAGCTTTAGCTGAACACTGTGCAGAGGTCGCACTATACTAACTTGTAGCTTTAGCTGAACACTGTGAGGAGGACGCACTACACTAACTTGTAGCTTTAGCTGAACACTGTGAGGAGGACGCACTACACTAACTTGTAGCTTTAGCTGAACACTGTGCACTACACTAACTTGTAGCTTTAGCTGAACACTGTTCAGAGGACGTACTACACTAACTTGTAGCTGTAGCTGAACACTGTGCAGAGGTCGCACTACACTAACTGGTAGCTTTAGCTGAACACTGTGAGGAGGACGCACTACACTAACTGTAAATAGTCTAGCTGCCTGACTGTGGTACTAATAGGATCAGAAGAACACCAGCAATTTTCTTCAGGTAGCTGTAAATACTGTAACAACACAAGCCTGCCTGTCAGTAGGAAGATAATAACAGGAACTGATCTAGCTAAACTGAATACAGTGTATATATATCTATATAGATATATATATATATATATCTATATAGATATATATATATATCTATATAGATATATATATATATCTATATAGATATATATATATATCTATATAGATATATATATCTATATCTATATAGATATATATATCTATATAGATAGATATATATATCTATATACAACACTTGGGATGCATATATATACACAATACACTGTGCAGCTAACTGACTTACTGTCCTGCCTATTCGATCTAACTTAAATCAAATGACACTGTCTCTCTGTGTCTGTCTCTCAACACCGGAACACACTACACAGGGCTGCCATGCAGGCGGCCTTATATAGTGTGGGGCGTGTACTAAACCCCCTGAGCCATAATTGGCCAAAGCCACCCTGGCTTTGGCCAATTACAGCTCTCTCTATAGACGGCGCTATGTGCATGCTTGGCCAATCATCAGCCAGAAATGCACTGTGATGCCGCAGTGAATTATGGGCCGTGACGCGCCACACGAATTTGGCGCGAACGGCCCATATCACTCACAATTCGGCAAACAGGCGAACAGACGATGTTCAAGTCGAACATGGGTTTGACTCGAACACGAAGCTCATCCCTAGTCTTGTGTATTTTCTGTCTTACTGTTTGTAGATTTTTTTCAAAATTGTATTTTTATTGGGTTATAAAAAAGAGAAAAGTTACATGTAAACTTGTTACACAATACACATTGAACCAGTAAGGAAAATGCAATGTTAACAAACATACAAAAAGAAGACAATGTAGAACACGTAGGTGTGTATAAGCGATGCCCACAGATACAGGACACAGGGGTGCACTGTATCGCTTATCAAAAATTATAAACAACTCATAGGTATATATTAGGGTCCAAAACCAGAGAACAGTCAAGAATATGAGAAGGGTAGAGGATTTTGGGAGGGTATAAAATAATCAATAGAAGACCATTAAAGCATCAATTGGCATATTTAGCAATGGGGAGAGGGGGAGGGAGAATGAATAGAGACACCGTTATGTTAATATAAATATAAATTAGGAGGCGGTGGTTGGCACATGAGTCCCAGATTGTTTGTAGATTAATGTTTTAAGGAATATACTCTGTATTCCTTCATGTAATCCTTGATTTTTACCCTTTCCCTGTACAATTAGATAGATTGCTGTGTACTAGTCTAGGCCTACTTTACTATATACCAATACACTTTTGTATTGTGTTAAAACTTTCACTCATGGTTAAAGAACTCTCATTTAACCCAAATCATTTCTGAGCGATATTAAATCTCAAATATAGTATACGGGTAACATAATTGGCGATGCACGAAGTTGAGGACCAGGACTGAAAGTATTTAATATAATACCGAGATTTGTGTAATGCAGATTTAGGTTATTGGGCTGGATTTTAAACTGAGTCAGTTTTTCCGGTAGTTTGGAGGTCACAGCAAGATTATCTTGGGAAAAATATAGGTAAATGTTTTGTTTTTTTAGTGGGTATCAGAATAACTCTAAGAAGAGAGGATACCGAGGGGTGTGACCGGATGAAGGTGTGAGAGCTCCTAATTCTCTGCTATCCTGCTGTCCTGGCCGGCTACAGTCTTTTGAGATGCCTTTTGAGACGCCTGTTTCAAAGCTCTGAGACACCGACACACTGAGATGAGCTAAGTCGCTTTTAGAACTTTCAAAGCCGGGTTCTGAGCCGCCAAGCGCCTTCAGAGCAGCTGAGCCTGCGAGCCGCCAAGCCGTCGGGCCGGCTTCTGAGCAGCTGAGCCACCAAGCCGCCATGTCAGATGCAGAGCCGCTGAACCATTGAGCCGTCTACAGACTTCTGTGTCATTGAGCTGAGCCGTTCCTGATTGCCTGCATATACTTTGCTGCTCTGCTTGGTTACAGGGACCGGCGACCTCCATCATCAAGATACAGCAAGATACTGCCTCTGTGAGTACCCTCATAACTTGTTGCTTTAATTGGCTCCAGGGACGGTGCTCTTGAGATCTTCTGACAAATCTTCTGATATCCTTGACTGACCGAGTGACTGGCTTCAGAAGACTGAGAATTGAGGGCTCACTGCTTAGACTCCTGGCTGGCTCCTGGCTTTCATAGCTTTTGCAGAGTAGCCATAAAATTTACCATATTTACCAGATTGTTTGTCTTGTCTGCTGACGGTTCTGGCTGCTGTTTGGGCTGCTAAATATCTGCTAATTATCTCGCTATCTGGCTATCTGGCTTTATAAGGAAAAAGGGAAGTAAAGAAGATTTTTTATATATATATTTTTTTGTCACTTTTTTGTCATTTTTTTTTGTGTCCTGGGTCGCCTGACTCACATAGATCAGTAATATAGCCATAGAGCTAATAGGCTCATAATAGACCCATAGAGCAAAATTTTCTAAAAAACATTAATTCATTGCTTATTGCTACTTGCTGCTGGTCACTGGGGCTTCTTTTTTTTTGGGGTGCTATTGGCCCCCATTTATGGCCCCATTGACCCCCACAGAACAGTTCTAGAACAAATTTACCAAATCTACCAACATATTAATTTGCTCTCTTCTGCTGCTTGCTGCGTCCTGCGTGCTGCTTGCTGTTGCCCTGCTGTTGTCCTACTGTTGGTTTCCAGTTTCTAGTTCTCTTGGCTCCTGTAGAATACCCACAGTGCTAATAGAGCTAATACATCGCTAATTTATTGTTTTTTTTTTTTTTTTTGCTGTTGCCTGCTGTTATCCTGCTATCCTGTTGTTGAGCCCTGGCTCTTCAGTCATTTTTTTCAAGCTCTCAGCTCCTGACTCACTGCCTCTGGGTCCTGGCTTTAATATTGCAGTTCCTGGCTCCTGGCCCCTGGATGGTTGGCTCCTTTGTGCTGGTTTTGTGCTGTTCTTGAGTCCGCTTGCCTGCTGCTTGCTGCAATAGCTGAGGCATGTTTATGATGTTTATGAACTTTATAAAAAGCATAATATAATATAATATTCTGGACCATTATTTAAGCATTGCAGTATAACAGCTATTTGAATACCAGCTATTAAGAATAATTGTCTATTGTATCTATTTTTTTTTTATTTTGAGGGTGGGGATAGGTGTCTCAACCCCAGCCTCATTCAGCGATATTAAATAAATCGACATTAGAGTCAACTTCTGCAGCAGACACTTTTCCTATGAACAAAATAAAGAAAGTAAAGAAAGTAAAAAAAAAACAAAAGCAGGTATGGCTGCTTCTCAATCATCTAATGACGGGTCCGCCACATCTGTGGAGGATTCCTCTTCAGCTGCAGCCATCCTGGCAGCTATCATGGAGTGTAAAGGGACTCTTAAGGGGAAAATGGATATTATAGCTTCAGATGTTTCTCAGATCCATCAGGACTTGGATGGATTTAACGATAGGGTCTCTATGGTGGAAAACAAGGTCTCCAGAGACTCTAGAGAAATGCAGGCTTTACAGCTACAGGTTAAATGGTTGCAGGAGGGAGCCAACAAAATCGTCTTAGAAGAAATGTCCATATCTTGGACCTACCAGAAAGGGCTGAAGGGACTAAACCTTCTGAATTTGCTAAGCAATTAATATCAGTTTTGGGCCTGAGCAGTGTATCACCCACCTTTGTGGTGGAGCAGGCACATAGGGTCCCACTTAATAAAACAAAAAAATGTGCGCTCATAATCAGTGTACAAAATGGATCGTATTAGAACGATCCAAATCAATACAAGTGAATTAGTGTGCAAAACCGATAGCGTTGAAGTGATCCGAATCAATACAAATAGATTAAAATAAATTACTTGGAACAAACATTGATCAAAATACCATCAATAGATGATCTAAAATGAAATGTGTGCTGGTGTGCTTAAAACCATATATCTATGAACAACTTAAAATATCCCACACTGAATAAGTTGTTACATTAACCAGTCCACAAGTATAAAAAAACTTCTCAGCAGTGAAAAAGGTGGAGGTAGTCCATAGAATGGATGACAGAAGGAAAAGTTCCATAAGTATCGGCTTCACGAAAGCAGAGGGAGGCATCCGCGATCCATCAGGTCAAAAGCCACACAAATAGATGGAGAGGGAGGGAGTGTACAGACGAAACTCTCACAGTATCCAAAGATATTAAAAGATGGACCCTTACCCTCAATGGTGGACCTCCCTTCTGGCGAGGTCTAACGTGCAAGCAGACTTAGCCCTCTGCGGGGACTGTAGGTAGATGGTATCCAAAACCTCTGATGTGCCCTGCGTCTCCGACCTGGCGTAAACCAACTCGTCCACCTTGGCTTCTCCATTCACACAGAGCCGAAACACTAAGTGACACGCCATCAGTGGTTTTGGATACCATCTACCTACAGTGCACTGCTTCCGGAGATATGGTTTGTATATAGCCCAAAATTTTGGAGACTTTCCGGCAATTTTATCAGACACTGTACACAGTTGTGCCCTGATTTCCAGCCAACAGAATTGGCAGCTTGGCTGGATTCAGTTGCACTGGCTTGGTTAATGAATAATGAGAGGGAGACGTTAGTACATTTAATAACACGGAGGAGGCCCTTTCGGTCATCGGTTCCTTTACATTGGGGAAGTCACCGGGGCCAAATGGCCATCCTATTGAATTTTATAAGGCTCATGGAGAGATTTTAGTTGTACTGGCTTCTCTTTACACTGAATGTTTGATAAGTACCCAAAAGATCCATCTGTTTGTGCTTCATATAGGCCTATCGCACTTTTGCATGTAGATGTTAAGATTTTGACAAAACTTATCTCTAGGCGACTACAACCTCTGCTGTCTAATAATATTGATTCAGATCAGACAGGATTCATGTCTGGTAGGACTACTGATGTGAATTTGAGGAGATTATATACCAACATTCATGCCTCACATCTTAATATAGGTTCTAGGGTTGTTGCCTCCCTAGACATAGAGAAGACTTTTGATACTTTGGAGTGGCCGTTTTTGTGGGAAGTACTCTGCAGAATGGGCTTTCCAATAGTATTTATAAAATGGTTGCAGGTCTTATATAGAAATCCAACAGCTGCAGTGAAGAAGGGGGGAGGATTGTCACACTGCTTTTTCATTGTTTAGGGGAATTCGGCAGGGTTGCCCTCTCTCTCTGACCCTCTTTGCTATTGCTATGGAGCCTGTGGCGGAGGCTTTATGCACCTCCCCTAATGTTAAGGGATTGTGGATCGGTTGGTTGGAGGAGAGGGTAGCCTTGTACGCAGATGACCTTCTATTATTTTTAAATGATGCTGGACCCTCTCTCCAAGGGGCTTTGAAGATATTGGACTCTGTTTCAATGGTCACTGGGCTGAAGGTAAATTGGAGCAAGTCTTTGCTGTTCCCAATAGATATGGAGGCTTGTCGTACAACTTCTAATGATATTCCATTGCAGTGGGTGGAGAACTTTAAATATTTAGGAGTTGGTTTTTCCCGTCAAGCTTCTGAATTTATTTCCCTGAATTTGCCTCCAATTTTGGAAGATATTGGGTTAAAATTGAAGGCATGGAAGTCTTTACCATTGTCTTTACTGGGACGTATTAATCTTTTAAAAGTGAAAATTATATCAAAATTTATGTATTTATTTAGACATTCCCCCCAGTGGCTTCCTATGTCCTTTTTTACAAAATTAATTCATTAATTCATCTTTTTTATGGGGATCGAAGAACCCACGGTATAAATTAACCACTCTGATGCACCCTTGTGACCAGGGAGGACTAGCTTTTCTGGACTTATATAAATATTTTTTAGCCACTCAGTTGGTTATGGCCACATGGTGGATGAATCTTGATAAATATAACTCCTCTAGCCGGCTGGAAGAGGCAGTAGTAGGTTCTATAGATACTCTTAAGGCCCTTTTATTTAGGGGCCGTAAGGCACCATACCAGTTGACTCCTTCAATGCTCATTACTATTTGAGCCTGGCAGGCCGGTCTTAGATGTGAGCATTATTCCAAAGGTGCGTTTTCTCCAAGTGCCCCTCTATGACTTAATCCTACTCTTCCTTAATTTTTTAAAGCACCAGAGCCTATTGCATGGACTAAATATAATATCAAATTACTTTCCCCAAGTGATCACTGATTGGAAACGATCTACTTTTTCTACACTTACTTTGACTTTCATTGTTCCAAGTTCCCATTTATTCAGATATTTTCAGCTTCTCCATACTTTTCACTCACAATTTCCACAGGAGAGTTTAACGATTAGTCAATCTACTTTAGAATTTGTGCTTAGGTCTGAGTGCCTGGGTAAGTCTATCTCAAGATTGTATTCTCATTTTATATTAATTTCTATCCTGCCATTAGAGGTTCTTAGAGCTAGGTGGGTACAAGATATACCAGATTTAGACTGGAGGGATGTATGGGGTTTTCCTTTGCGATCTTTGATATCTTTGAGAGATTGCATGATTCAATACAAATTGGTACATAGAGCATATATCACGCCATACAGACTTAAAAAGATAAATCCTCTGTGCCAATTTTTTTTTTAAAAACGGCCGTTTTTCGGGAGCAGTGATTTTAATAATGCTTTGAGTGAAACAATAAAAGTGTAATATTCCTTTAAATTTCATACCTGGGGGGTGTCTATAGTATGCCTGTAAAGGGGCGCATGTTTCCAGTGTTTAGAACAGTCTGACAGCAAAATGACATTTGAAAGGAAAAAAAGTTATTTAAAACTACTCGCGGCTATACTGAATTGCCGGCTCGACAATACACATAAAAGTTCATTGATAAAAACTGCATGGGAATTCCCCAAAGGGGAACCCCGGACCAAGATTTAAAAAAAAATGATGTGGGGGTCCCCCTAAATTCCATACCAGGCCCTTCAGGTCTGGTATGGATATTAAGGGGAACCCCGGCCAAAATTAAAAAAAAAAATTGGCATGGGGTCCCCCTCAAAATCGATACCAGACCCTTCAGGTCTGGTATGGATTTTAAGGGGAACCCCGCGCCAAAATTTAAAAAAAAAATGGCGTGGGGTACCCCCAAAAATCCATACCAGACCCTTATCCGAGCACACAACCTGGCAGGCCGCAGGAAAAGAGGGGGGACGAGAGAGAGCGCCCCCCCCTCCTGAACCGTACCAGGCCACATGCCCTCAACATTGGGAGGGTGCTTTGGGGGTAGCCTGACTGCAGGGGCAATTTCAGAGACATCTGTGCAGGTTTCTGCACTGATATCAATACAAATTGCACCCCAAAGTCACACCAATTAAAACAGTGCAATTGTCACCGCTTTGACATGTGAACTAAAGCTGACAAACACTGCCTATCCACCAGCTGAATTCATTACCTGCAATTCTCCACAGCCATTATATATAAAGATTCTACCTTTATCATTTACTTGCAGGTGTGCAGAAGCCTAGGTTTACATTGGAGCAATTTGTCATGCAATTTGAGAGATCAAATCGCATGACTATTGGCAGCAACGGCACTGTTCCAATCGATGCAACAATTTTTTTGTGGCACCGCACCAATTTGCTAAAGTAGTTCCTGCACTACTTTTGCCGATTTCTGGTGCGACTTCAATAGAAATTTGTGTATGAAGCCACACGGATGTCTATCAAGTAGCACCTAAAATCACGCTGACCTTGCTACTTTGAAATCGTGCTACTTCAAGTGAAGTAGTGCGATGTCAAAGTAGCATCAATGTGAACCAGGGCAAAGAGATTAGTTTTTTGGTGCACAAATACATATTGAAATAAAATATAAGAGATATTGCACTTTCCCAAAACCACCACCCACAAACTAAAGAGAAGAAAGTAGAAGAAAGTAGAAGAAAAAAAAAACAAAACAAAACACCACAACAAGGTTCAATAATGTACTTTTATTTTACCAGCAGAAAAACAAAAAATTACATTTACTAGCTTCAAAAAATTTTGGACAGGATATATGGTGCTACATTTAGCAATGGGATTTTAAGGGCCCTGCTCATAGGAGCTTACAATCAAAAATTAGACAAAACCTTAGAGTGGACACAGCTTTAATTTCTGTGTATAATGGGCAACACATCACATTGTTATCTGCAAGATTATAGAAACATACTTAACAGTCATTCTTACAAAGCATTCCCACATATTACAAAAGACTTATTCAAAACACCCACCACCAGCCCACAATCCACACATACATACATTGGTGACCATGTTCTGCTGGAAGCTGCATTTCGGGTCAGCAGATGCTTCCAAACGATGTTTGCATGATCAGACAGGAACAATACACACACAACATTGACAGCATGGCCACATAAACCCACTTTTGATTGAAAAAATGCACAAGAATTTCATCAAATCTCCCAATATCATTCCTTCTCCCCCAC
Source organism: Aquarana catesbeiana (assembly GCF_042186555.1). Taxonomy (NCBI): domain Eukaryota; kingdom Metazoa; phylum Chordata; class Amphibia; order Anura; family Ranidae; genus Aquarana; species Aquarana catesbeiana. The sequence continues at coordinate 734,426,674 of NC_133324.1, forward strand.
AATTTTTTTTTTTTTTTTTTTTGGTGTCAATTCAGTAAATGGACAACAACACACATATACTGTCAGTACTTAGTGACTGTGTCCTTCACATCATATGACAAAACAAATTAATAATACAGAGCACATTTTAATAATCATGCAAATATATCAAAAGACATTCCACTTATCCCTCTTCCAATATCTCCCAGCTTCTTCCTCCCCCATCCCTTTCACATCAAAAAGATAAACAATATACATTCTAGCCAAAAATATCCTCACCGCATCTTCTACAGAAATTAACCTCTTCCTTCCTACCCATATGTTCCTAACATCCCACATTACTTCCTTATAGACAACAGAAAAGCACCACGCCTTCCTGGCTGCATTTTTCTCCAATCTCCACAAGCCCAGAACCACCATTTCCTCCCTTACAAAAACCACCCCCACCACCTCCCTCAGGAAGCTCTTCAACTTTCCCAGCACTTCTTTAGCAAAGACACTGTTCCAAAACAAGTGGAACACGTCCTCCACTCCCCCACAGCCCTCCCTTGGACACAACTCCGATCTTACCAAATCCCTACTTTTCAGAAAACTCATGGTCGTCAGACACCCCATAAAGGTCATCCAGGATATGTCCCTTTGGCGGTTAGTCACTCCTCTTGTGCTCATACTCTTCCAGATTTGCACACTTTCCTTCTCTCTTAAGTACTGTATCCCATTAGGAAAAATCTCCCCAGCAATCCAAGCTTTAAGTTTCTTTTTATCACCAACCTCCCTCCCCAGACCCCCCAACCTCCATCCTTCCCAGATCTTGGTTAGGACCAAAAAATACTGAGGAACGACCCATGCCTGTGGCTTTTCTAGGGCCCGCCTGTAGAGTCCCCATCTTGTAAACAATCTTCCTCCAAGGTACTGCATCATCTCCTTCCCAATTCCGTTACCTCTTAGGGTCCTTATCAACGTCACCCAGTAATGCAGCATCAAAAATTCCCCGATCTTTGGAAGTCCGAAGCCACCTTTGGCCCTTGGTTTAGTAATCTTCTCCCTTGCACACTTCTCCATCCTCCGTCCCCAAAAGAACAAGAACAGTAGCCTCGTCATCTTCCTCACCCAATCATCAGGAGGCGGGAATATAACAGAGACATACAACATAATCGGAAGGATCACTGACTTGATGATCAGAACTTTCCCGGTGCAGGACAATTCACGCATCCGCCACATAGACAACTTTTCTTCCACTCGCTCAGTCACCTTCTGAAAACTGCGACTTCCCCTCAACTCCCTGTCAAAACACACACTCAGCACCTGCATCCTCTCCACCTTCTGACTGCGTCCCTCATTCATCTCCACCTCACGGCCCACACTACACACCTGACGCTTACTCCAATTCACACTCATCCCAGACACACTGCAGAACTGACTCACCTGCAATCTTGCACGCCGCACATCAGCCATTCCACCAGCCACCAACACAACATCATCCATGTACCCCAACACTTTCACACTCCTTCCACCACTGCCAGGCACAAACACACCCTTGAATGCCTTGTCCTTCTTCACTGCACTCAGTAATGGCTCCATCACGCAGATGAACATCAAAGGCGATAGGGGGCACCCCTGCCTAACACCAGACATCACAGGGATACTCCCCCCTAGGGTACCGTTGACCAAAACCTGACTTGAGACACCTTTGTATAGTCCTCTGATAACCTTCATCAGCTGGTCCGGAAACCCTAAGACCTCCAGAATCTGAAACAGAAACTGATGGGAGACTTTGTCGTATGCCTTTTCAAGGTCAATCGACTCTAGAAGGCACGGCAAGTTGTTAGATTGCGCGTAGTATACGACATCCCTCAGTAACGATAGATTGTCGGAAATTCGTCGACCAGGATCCGCACACACCTGCTGCTCCCCAATCACTTCACCAATCACAAGCTTGACTCGATCGGCAATCAATCTTGCCACAATCTTGTAGTCAACGTTCAACAGTGTAATTGGCCGCCAATTCCGAATGTCTCTCTTGTCGCCCTTTTTATAGATGAGGGTAATCACCCCCTCCCTTAAGGACTTTGGCATCTCCCCCATTTCAAACACCAGCCTCATCAACTCACACACCTTATTCTTCATCACCTCCCACGCTTTACAAAAGAACTCAACAGTCAACCCATCCTTCCCAGGTGTCTTATTCCGGTTCATCCCATCTATCACTCGCCTCACTTCCTCCTCAGACACAACCACACACATACCAAACCTATCCTCCTCAGACAATCTTGCATCCACTTTCTCGCAATACTCTCGCATCTCCTCAGCACTTACTCCACGTCCACCTGCAAACAAATCCGTATAAAACTCACTCACCGCTTCCATCACCTTCTCACCATTCACTTCCTGTTCCTGCACCATCACCGATTTCATCAAATTGCGTCCCCTCAAGAGTTTCTTGAAGAAGAACCGCGAACATGTCTCCCCTTCCTCCATGTCCTTCACTTTAGCTTGGAAGATTAGCTTCTTCCCTCTTATCACCCAAGTTTTCTTTATCTCCTCCCGAAGCTTTCCAATCTCCTCTTCTAACTCCCAGCCTCCCTGCCTTAATTTAAGCAGGAGTCTCAACCTATGCTGGAGAGCCCTCCCTTCTTGTTTCTCTTTCCTTGCCTTCTTTACATCTGCTTGAAGAAAAAAGAGCTTGATTCGCTCCTTCAGCCAGTCCCACCACTCGAAAAAGGATTCAAAATCCCCCTTCCTTCCCAACCACACTTTATATTGCAGAGCAAACTTATCAAAAATCCCTTGGTCTTCCAATAACAGATTATTTAATTTCCAGATTCCTCTCCCAGTCTTGACATCTTGATCAAAAACAAACTTTCCCACCAAAACCCGGTGGTCGGAGAAAGACACCTCCCATTGCTTCCACTCTGCGACCTTCAGTGCCCTGGAACCTAAAATAAAGTCAATTCGGGATTTCACACTTCCCTTATCTGAAAAAAAGGTTGCTGGGGCTTTACCATTTCCATAGTAGCAAATTGCTCCATCCTACAAACAAAAATCCTGCAAAATTGCATTAAAAGCTGTGCTGGTGACATCGGTCTGGCTTTCACCTTGGCCTACTCTATCTTCAGCAGTCCTAATAAGATTAAAGTCTCCAGCAACAATGGTCTTTACTCTCCCCACAAGGTGGAGCCTTAAAACTTCCAACAAATCCATCCTGGCATTTTTACGCACTGGTGCATAAACACATACCAACTTAAAGGATTCTTCCAGGTAGGTAAACATTACACTCAGAACTCTTCCTATCACCACTTCCTCCCATGATTCAACCTTAATTTCTGGGTTTTTAAAGAGCACCCCCACCCCTTCACTTCTATTTTCCGCAGCACAAGACCAAATCGCTGGTCCTGCAGACCAGTCCCCATGGCCTGGAGCATACCACAAACCACACTCTTGCAAACACAAGACATCACACTCAATCTTAGCCAACTCAGACAAAACAGCTGCACGACGATAGACAGAACCAATCGAACGCACATTCACACTACATATAGACAAAGCCATGAGAAGGATCAAAAAAAACCTGCAGAACACACTAAACCCCTCCATCAGGAAGCTGTTTTCCACTTCTGTTCCCTGTACCTTTTACAGGAGGATCAACTGATTCACTCTCCAAATATTGCATGGCAGGAGAACCTACCAAGCCCAATGGTGATGTTGCTCCACTTGAATCATCTGACACTTGTGAATCCATAATTAAACTTGGCAGTACACACCCACCACCACCTGGGCTCAAACCCAGAGACAAGTCCCATTGGGGCTTCTTTCTCCGTGCCTCACTCGCCTGCTCCACCTCAGGCCCTGGTCTTTGAGTAGCCATTAAAAGGTCTTTTGATCCTGACCCCTCCTTCCTCCTCACCTCCAGCACCTCCATATCCTCAGCCCACTCACCAAGCTCCTCATCTACAGATTGACTCTCCTGTTCTGCCTCCACCTGTTTTATCAAAACAATCAGTTCTTCACACACTCCACTCACCTCCCTCCCCCTCTCCATGCCTTCATCCGCCACAGCTTCTTCTGCCTCACCAACCTGCATCTCATTATCCCCCTCTGTTAGATTAATATTCACTCCACTTTTACCCATACTCCCTTGCAGTTCCTGTCCGACACCATCCTTGGAGCTACTACCGGGGTTTTCAGCGTCTGGGGGGGTCGGCGCCTTTCCACCTTCCGTGCAGGCCACCTGCTCACCCCCGTAATCCGCCCGCTCAGTCTCCTGCTCCTCCGGTTCTCGGCTCACACTCTGCCCTGTAAACCTCCATCTCTGCACAGCCTCCGCATACAAGAACATCTTCCTCCCCACTATTTTTGGACAGTTTCTGACCATATGCTCCCCTGAACCACACAGATCACATTTCTGTTCCTTGCACTCCGCTGCATTGTGTCCCGGCTTCAAGCACACTCTACAGCAAAGCTTAGAAGGGCAGTCCTCACGAATATGTCCATACTGAAAGCACCCCCTGCAGTAACGGGGTTGCCCAGAATAGAAAACAGTACACCGCTCCCCAGCAATGGTAAATGCCGGGGGAGGGTGACATACTCCACAAAAACCTGATGCGTCCCTCTTCATGCGTACTTTAAAACGCAGTTTACCTCTATACATGCCATACTGGTTATAAAGCTTCTCTCCTCGATCAGCCCCCACACAATACCGCAACAAAAATTGTCTCATCAATTCCGGCTCCAAAAAAGGATTATAACAATGTACAGTCATGGTCTTCAATCCAGGATCAAACAATAAACCGGCGTCCATCTTCTTAGTTAGCAAATTTCCTCCCAGATCCGCCTTCACCCAATTCTCATATGCAGCTTGGCAGGTATCCTCAGTATGAAAAGAAACATCGTATTGACCACTGACCACAAAATCTTGGAGAGCAAATATATCACTGATCTGTAAATTCAGCAACTTCTGTAAAACATCCACAGCGATCGTCTTCAGACCCACTTCACCACAATATTCAGGCTTTACCTGGATTCTCATAGAATTTCGCAAACGCATCGGACCTCGCGCCATGGCGACGTCCTTTTTTGGTTCTGCCTTTCTTTGGCCTCTCGTTTATCCGGGGGTCCCCTCCAGAAGAGGGGCCCCCAGAACACCCCCAACTCAAAACCTAGGCAAATATGACACCTGATCTTAAGTTAGGAAGCCGAGCAGCACTCCGGAAGGAAGATTTTAGCCCTCCTTCCCACAAATCACAGGCAAAAAACCTGACCTTCTCAGGCCAAACGAACCCCCTACTGCAGGCCTTTATATAAGAGAGGTTGTATTGTTAGCACACTGACACACCCAATAGAAGTACACGCCCACCAGTATCTTTCAATCTGTCTCTTCATGTATGTCTAAAGTGATTGCACCTGATGGGCAGGAACACATAATAGTGTTCGCAACACTGTTAGCCTTGGCTATGTGCATCAAATCTCCAACTACAGGACAAAGATCAAAGTCCATTTGCATCCACATAAACAAAGCAACAGTTTTGTAAGCATATGTGCCCGTGCAGTGTAAACCCTAAAATTTGAATTGTCCAAGTCCCTGGGCATGATTAGTGCTAATAAACATTAACATCAGTCCCTGGCTGCAATGAGCTACCAAAATAAAGTCCAAAATTAATGTTCTTACATTAGAACCTATTTCAACAGGAGACAAATAACATGCCAGCATGTCTTTGGATTGTGGTGAGAAACCCACACAGGGATAACATATAAACTTCAACACAAGGATTAGCATGTTGGGGAATTGAACTAACATCCCAGGTGCTGCTAGACAGAACTGCTACCCACTTAGCCACCAGGCATCCCCACACATGTTCTCTGCATCTCTGTGGTGTGAACCAGCCCTAAGTCCATAGCCATGCTCAGTGTCACAAGCAATATACAATATATTGGCCTAAGTATTGGGATGCCTGCCTTTAAACGCACATGAACTGTAATGGCATCCCAGTATTAGTATTGGGTTCGAAACTCATTTGGCCCACCCTTTGCAGCTATAACAGCTTCAACTCTTCTTGTCCACAAGGTTTAGGAGTGTGTCTATGGGAATGTTTGACCATTCTTCCAAGTGCATTTGTGAGGTCAGGCACTGATGTTGGACGAGAAGGCCTGACCTACAGTCTCCTCTCTAATTCAACCCCAAGGTGTTCTGTTGTGTTGAGGTCAGGACTCTGTGCAGGCCAGTCAAGTTCCTCCACCCCAAAATCACTCATCCATGTCTTTATGGACCTTGCTTTGTGCACTGGTCCAAATGATTTGGTGGAGGGGTAATTATGATGTGGGGTTGTTTTTCAGAGGTTGGGCTTGGCCTCTTAGTTCCAGTTAAGTGAACTCTTAAGGCATCAGCATACCAAGACATTTTGGACAATTTCATGCTCCCAACTTTGTGTGAACAGTTTGGGGAAAGCCCCTTCCTGTTCCAACATGTTTGCACACCAGTGCACAAAGCAAGGTCCATAAAAACATGGATGAGCAAGTTTGGGGTGGGGAAACTTGACTGGCCTGCACAGAATCCTGGCCTCAACCCGATAGAACACCCTTTGGCTGAATTAGAGTAGAGACTGCGAGCCAGGCCTTCTCATCCAACATCAGTGCCTGGCCTCACAAATGCACTTCTGGAAGAATGATCAAACATTCCATAGGCACACTAAACCTTGTGGACAGCCTTCCCAGAAGCTGTTCTAGCTGCAAAGGGTGGACCAAATCATATTTTAACCCTACGGACTAAGACTGGGATGCCATTAAAGTTCATGTGTGTGTAAAGGCAGGTGTCCCAATACTTTTGGCTAAATAGTGTATCTGGAAAAGACTTACAATGGTGGTGGAACCCTCCTACACATAACTACTACATTTAGACATAATTATAGGACCTGGGAGATGAGACAACTTCTTTACATGAAGTAACATGGTTGGGATTTGAACCCAGACCCTCAGGAATGCTAAGCAAAAGTTCTAACCTCTACACCACGGAGCTGCCACATGTAAGACCCTCTTACACATAACTACACATAAAAACACATAAATACTGCATTTCTATGGACATACAAGTGATGGAATTACATTAATCAAGAGTTATTCTTCTTGATTTATTCTGTGATATTTGGTGTTTTTTTGTGGGTGAGAGTAGAATATTACCCTCAAATTTTTGGGAATTACATTTTGATTTCTGCTGTTGGTACACATATCACATTTTTTGGGCTCAAATTATGAATATTTGAAAATAATAAAAAGCACAAAAAAATATGATTCATTTTAAATTTGCATCAGCAATGGTATTGTTTGTGGATTATAAAGACACCTGTGTGAGTTTAGGTTAAATATTGTTGTGAGATGGAGAGTAACAAGTGAAAGTGACAGAGAAAAATATATTTTATCAAAACATCAAAACATTCCACATTGTAGCATTCTTAAAATCAAAATATTTTAAGTAGAAGCAACAATGTTGCAAAGGAAAATTTATTTCACAGAAAGATACATTTCATCTCAACATTAAGGCCCCTTTCACACGGGACGGATCCGTGTTGATCCGCCCCGTGTTTATCCGCTGCTCAGCGGGGATCGCTCCGCTTTCCCCAGCTGAGCAGGCAGATGACAGGGCGGGACCCGCACACTGTGCAGGGACCGCCCTGTCAGATCTCCGCTCTCCCCTATGGGGGATCGGAGGAACATGGACCGTCTGTCCGTGTTCCTCCGATCCGCTCTGCAGACGGATAGAAAAATAGGATTTTCTTCCGTCCGCAGAATCGGACGAGAGCGGAGGCGGACAACATCGGGTGTCAGCGGATGTACATCCGCTGACACCCGCTATCCCATAGGGATGCATGTATGTCCGTATTTCATCCGAAAACGGATGGATGAAATACGGACATACGGTCCGCACGTGTGAAAGGGGCCTAAAAGTTTTTTTTGTGAAAGTTAGAATTGTTCCATTAGAATCAGTGACTGAAACTTCATTTGGACTAAATTAGAGCAGATTTTAACTTCCAAAAAATGTTCTCTAATTAGCTCTCATTTTGGTATTTACTATAGCTCCAGGTAAAAAAGACACAGGAGATAAAATGAGAGTTATTTTCAGGTCTGAGCATGCTCAGTTGTGTTGGCACCTAGTTGTCCAAAACGGGGAATTTTTCACTTTTCAGACTTTTAAAGATATTTCAGTGTAGAAATCACTTTTTCACACAGTTTAAAAGCAGATAATCTTTAAATAATATACTATTTCAGTACCATTTAGACAATTATATCATGTTCTAAACATTATTTCCATGTGCAATTCTCTAGGGTTTAGCAGAGTAAGGGTCTGGGCACTATTTAGATTCAGGGAGCTATAGTAAATTCGATTTTGGGAGAATTTTCTCACCAGCGCTATAGTGAATACCGCTTTAGAGCGAATTAACGCTAAATTGCCGCGAATTAGCGCTAATTCGCGGCAATTTGCGCGAATTAGTGCCATAGCGCTATAGTAAATGACCCCCATAGTGTTTAATGTCACTTTTATCATTTGATATTTTATTATATGGTTATCAAAGCTGAATATCTAATTTTATCACATGGATATAATGCGGAATATAAGTAGCCGATTTTCCTTGTAATGCACAATTTTAGTGAAAATGAGAGATATTGCACACAATGCTATCTGTGTGTACAGATAGGAAAATCCACTTTTGCACTGCATCAAATCATGGCACAAAAATAATAACCATATCAGAGCAAAATATTTTAATATTTTGCGGCACACTGACATCAAATTAATTTTCATGCTTCTACAAGGAAATCCTTGTAATCAAATATTTCTTCAGTGCGCTGATTGCTGTGTCTCATGTGAAGCCACTTTATTATCAGCATTGGAACCCAAGGCAAATCTCTTGTACAGCTCTTGATTCCAATCAAAACAATAAGGAGGCCTTTACTTTAAGAACAATAATTAACTTTTCCAGGAAAAGGTTTAAAGATAACACATTTTAATTCTATCAGTTTCATCATGACCTATCAAAAATTGTAAATACCTCTGAGTATGATCAAGAATGGGAAAGGTTTTAATTCTTAATCCAATTGGATTGATATCCTCTTGGATATATCTGTCTAATGACTGTTTGTGCCAATGTAAGGCTGATTTTTTTTCCAATACTTTGGTAAGACTGAAAAAAAGTGAAGTTAAGTTAAATTTAAATTGTTCCTTGGCTTGGTAGCTGGTCTGAATACTGGACATAAGTGCCTCCCAGTTCCCCCTTGGAGGTCTCCCATCCTAAATCACAGCAATGAAGAAAAAATGGACAGATAGTGGGAAAAATCCAACGCATTTAGACATGTGTATAAATTATTTTCTTCTTCAGGGACTGATACCACTTCTGAAAATATAGAGTAGAGTATAGATACATTTTTAGAATCCAAATAAATGAATATCATATGGAACATGAAAAATATTTTCAAAATATCAAACTAACATATCAACTTACATATCAAGTAAATTATTGGAGAGAGCATTCCCTCCCATCATGGGAGTCTGCAGAAAACATGCCTTTCATCACATAAGGGGACTACTGGATAGAATCCCATAAGGGCACAAAAAATAGGGACTGGGGGAGACCCAAAATTTCCAACTGAAAAAACTAAGAAAGGAACATGTCTGTAAAGATACATTCAATTCTAATTTTGAAATATGTACATACCTCCCAGGGAATCACCTAATCCACAAGGGAAAGGGAAACCCCCAACAGGGAAGCCCCTGATCCACAAGGGAAAGGGACTCTTCATAAGGAGTCACCCAATCCCCAAGGATAAAGAACCCCCTGGACATTAGGCAATGTTCAAATACAGGGCAAAAATAAAAATAGTAATTAAATAGCCACTTACTGAGCAAAGCCTCACATATGTTCAGCCACAAAGACTGAGCAGCATGGCTACAAAACGCTCAATCCAGGTAAGTTGTGTATAGTTGATTGGCCCCCTATGGAAAAGGCATAGCTTCATTGCAATGTCATCCAAGGAAGTGGTAAGAAGAGGAATGGCGCCAATGTGGTCCCCGGTGTCTTCCTTATATCTCCCATGTGAGCCGCCAAACAAGATGCATGGGACACAGCGAAGGTGACGCCGCACATGGAGCAGTGGCAATGATGCAGTGTGCAACACGGCGACGACGTGTGTAGCATGGTAATGCCGCGAGTAGCTCAAATGTGATGACGCCACCCACAACAAGGGTAAAAAACAGGGTGACGTCATACACAGTGCCCGATGACAATGGCAGCCCGCAGGACATACAAATGGGAGACAAGTGCATGAGAGAATATCCTCAGCACCGTATGGGCCGCACTCTATCTAAATAAATCGGGCATACATATCCGGGGACAAGAGAAGCGGTCCTAAGGGAGACTAAAACCCATAACACAAAGCATCCACCCAGTCCATGAGGGGGCGCTAAAGGCACTCCATTCAAAGGGCTGGGGAGAAAAAGGTGGTACCCGAATGTAATTTTTACACAGGGGCCCGGGTGTGCTGGGTATGTGATGAAGGCCTGCAGACTAAGATGAGCATACTGGTGGAGGAAAAACCCCCTCTATCACAAATCATAAAAAAATCATAAAAAACAAGAAAAAATTATACTTGTAGCAAAAAATATATATGGAGCCGAACAACATTATAGTATTAAGGAAAACCCCAATAGAAAGAGCCATTTTATACCACCACAAGGGACACAAAGATAAAGAATTACCCCAAGTAGGGGACCATAACAGAAATCCACATCCCAAAGACAGACATCAACCACCAGTGTGTAACTTGGCAAACATAATTGAAAAGCAAACAGGGTTTCATTAAAGAAACCATTTCATCAGTTTATCCTAAACCGAATCCTATATGGGGGGGAGTCTGAAGCAAAATATCATATTATTCTGAGCTTCAGTCAGTTTTCCCTGAACTAAATCCTTCTAAGAAGGGTCTAAAGCTCTCTGTCTCATTAAGGCCAGGGGGGGTAGTGGCATTCAGATATCTAATCCAGTGCATTTTGCGTAATATGTGCTCGATCCAATACCGTGAAGTTGACATTGGGCATTCTGTATCCATGCCTCTTGGCCACATGTCTGCCAAGGGGAAGATACAGGTTGCAAATTTGCATTCTATGCATATGCTTGCTAACTCGTTGTCCAAGTTCCTGTCGTGTCTTACCTACATAAAAGCGTCTTACAATTTGCAAAATGTTTGACATGGAAACGTTCCCCAGTTAGTAGAATAAAAAACAGTACTCTTACCAATGACCTCACAAAAAGAGCAGGCCCCACAGGGGAAGGTACCCCAAGTCTTCCTTTCTCAAGTTTCCTCTGTATTTACTTTGTGTGAACATCCCACCAATGGATCCTGCTTTCCTAAAGGTAATTTGTGGGTTAGGGGTGACTAAACCCTTAAGAATTGGATCCTCGGTGAGAATCGACCAACGTTTGGAATGAATTTTCCTTACCCTTTCATGTTCATTGGAATATCGCAATATAATCCTGGTTACATCATCTTTTTTCTTCTTTTTGGCCTTAAAGATAAGATCCTGTCTATCTTTATCCTTCACTCAATTAAAAGCCTTTTTGAGGGAAGATTTAGTATAACCTCTGGCTAATAGTCTTTTGCTCAGCCCATCAGCCTCCTGTTGGAAAGCTTCAAAGATGATACAGTTGCGTTTTAAACGCAAGAATTGACTGAAGGGTATAGACTTTTTTAATGGGTCAGGATGGAAACTGTCCGTGTGCAATAAAGTGTTGCCGGCAGTCTCCTTCCTGAACAACCTACTAATTAATCTGCCATCCTGATTCTTCAGGATGCTGATATCCAAAAAGTTGACTTAATGATCATAAACCATTGTGAAAAATAGATTAAAATCATTGCGATTCATCTGCTTCAAACATTCTTTTAGGGTGTCTTCTGGACCATCCCACACAAGAAATATATCGTCTATATATCTTTGCCACATGACGATATGTCGTGTGTAGGTAGCCAGTTGGTCGTTCAACAAAAAAGCCTTTTGCCACTCCCCCAGGTACAGGTTGGTGTAAGAGGGGGCGCAACACGTCCCCATAGCCACACCCTGTACCTGGAGGTAGTGGGAACCTTTGTACATAAACACATTATGTCTCAAAATAAAGTCCAACATTTGAAGTATGAATTTGTTAAATTTCCACTCATGTGTTGCTCTTTGCTGCAATATATGACCCACAGATGCAACTCCTAAGTCATGGAGGGATGCTATTATATAAAGATTTGACATCTATTGTCACTAGAATTGCTGAATCTGAGACTTCCATGTTCTCTAGCATTTGCAATAAGTGAATTGTATCTTTAGTATAAGACACCAATTCCATTACGTGTGGTCTCAGATGTTGGTCAAAGACTTGGCTAATCCCCTCTGAGATGTATCCATTAACAGAGATGATGGGTCTCCCAGGGGGATTCTGGATATCTTTATGCACTTTCGGAAGTGCATACATGGTGGGTGTGCGAGGGTATTTAGTGCGAATAAATTCCCACATTTCGCTTTTTAAAAAAACACCCAAACCATGTGCCTCATCTATCAATGAATAAAACTCTTGATTGAATTTGTCAACCAGGGAAGACGAGATTTTACAATAGCATTTCCGATTATTAAGGATCTCAAGGCACATATTCTCATACATTACATTCGGGGGCCACCTTTTCTCTCCAGCCCTTTGAATGGAGTGCCTTTGGCGCCTCCTCATTTACTGTGTGGATGCTTTGTGTCTGGGGTTTTAGTCTCCCTTAGGCCCATTTCTCTTGTCCCCGGATATGTATGTCCAATTTTTTAGATAGAGTGCGGCCCATACAGTGCTGAGGATATTCTCTCATGCACCTTGTCTCTTATTTTATGTCCTACGGGCTGCCATTGTCATTGGGCGCTGCATATGATGTCACCCCGTTTTTACCCCTCTTGTGGGTGGTGTCATCATGTTCATGCTACTCGTGGTGTTGCCGCGCTGCGCGCGGCGTCATCGCCGCCATGTTGCGCTTTGCATCATTGCTGCAGCGATACGTGCGGCGTCACCTTCGCTGTGTTCCATGCAGCTTGTTTGGCGGCTCACATGGGAGATATAAGGAAGACGTCAGGGACCACATTGGCGCCATTCCTCTCCTTACCACGTTGGATGACATTGCAGTGAAGCTATGCCTTTTCCATGGGGGGGGCAATCAACTATACACAACTTACCTGGATTGAGCGTTTTGTAGCCATGCTGCTCAGCCTTTATGGCTGAACATATGTGAGGCTTTGGTCAGTAAGTGGCTGTTTAATTATTATTTTTATTTTTTGAGCCACCAAACAAGCTGCTCTGTATTTTGAACATTGCCTCATGTCCAGGGGGTTCTTTTTCCTTGGGGATTGGGTGATTCCTTATGAAAGGTCCCCTTCCCTTGTGGTTGAGGGACTTCCCTGTTGAAGGTTTCCCTTTCCCTTGTGGATTAGGTGATTGCTTGGGATGTATATACATATTTCAAAATTAGAATTGAATGTATCTTTACAGACATATTCCTTTCTTAGTTTTTTCATTTGGAAATTTTGGGTCTCCCCGTCCCGGTTTTTTGGTGCCCTTATGGGATTCTATCCAGTAGTCCCCTTATGTGATGAAAGGCGTGTTTTCTGCAGACTTCCATGATGGTCATCTGTTTTGAAAGAATGCTCTCCAATAATTTACTTGATATGTAAGTTGATATGTAAGTTTGATATTTTGAAAATATTTTTCATGTTCCATATTATATTCATTTATTTGGATTCTAAAATGTATCTATACTCTATATTTTCAGAAGTGGTATCAGGCCCAGAAGAAGAATATAATTTATACACATGTCGAAATGCGTGGGATATTCCCACTACTCATCATCATCTGTAATCTGTATGGATGGTATACTTATGTGTAGTGGGGCGATACCACTTGTGATACAATTTTTGTAATATTATGATACATGTACATGTGTTTTTCTGTCCTGGTTTCCCATTCGGGAATCTTTTAATCATGTTTAAAATGTTGTATTAATAAATTTCTATTTTTTGAATATATACATACTTCCCATTTTTTTCAAAATTGCCTTAAAACTCCCATTCAGAAGTATTTACAATTTTATATACAGAGGAATGATGACAATTTACACGCCAACTTGCATGAGTCTAACAATCTCATCATGACATATCAAGATCGATGGAGTCATCACTTTAGTTTTAGAGTAAACCTAATACTCTATCAACTTTACATGGAAGTTCAAAATATAAAACACTGACTATATTTAGCTACAATATTCTCATGCTGCACACACATTCAGAACAAGTAACATCTGGTGCAGCTGTGCATGGTAGCCAATCAGCTTTTAGCTTCAGCTTGTTCAATTAGGGCTGGTTCACACTGGTGTAATGCCAGACATAGCATGTGATTCACATGGCATTGCTGTGCAGATCACATGCAATGTCTGTGCAATTCGAATTCAGCCATACAAACTTTATGGTTGAATTTGCATCGCATTCGGACCAAACTTGTGCAGCACCCTTTTTTGTCCGCACCAGATCGGATGCAATAGGTTTTCACACCCATGCCATTCGATTCTTGTCCGAATTCACAGTTCACGCTGTAACCTGCGAACCAATCTGGGGGTGTCATTAACTTTGTATTGACACCTGCAGTGGTTTGCAGAGGACAGTGTGAAACGCTGGCGATTCAGGTGCGATGCGGGAACCCACACTGGATTCGCAGGGTTTCCTGCATCGCAACAGTGTTAACCGAGCCTTAAAGTAATTGTAAAGGCTTGTTTTTTTCCCTATAAAATAAACATGTTACACTTACCTGCTCTGTTGTGATGGATTTGCGCAGGGCAGCCCAGATCCTCCTCTTCTCAGGTCCCTCTTCTGTGCTCCTGCCCCCCCCTCCTGTTGAGTGCCCCCACAGCAAGCAGCTTGCTATGGGGGCACCCGAGCCAAGTAACAGCTCCCTGTGTCCATTCAGACATGGAGCCCCGGCCCCGCCCCTCTTTTCCCTGATTGGATAGCTGACATTGCTTGACAGCAGCAGGAGCCAATGACTCCGCTCCTGTGTCTCAGCCAATGAGGAAGGAGAATATCGGACGGCACTCGTGGATATCGCTGGACAGAGAGGGACCTCAGATAAGTGTTAGTGGGGCTGAGGGGGCTGCTGCACACAGAAGGCTTTTTATCTTAATGCACAGAATGCATTAAGATAAAAAACCTTTTGCCTTTACAACCCCTTTAAGCTTTGAGAAAAAACTGCTGCATCAGATTTCGCACTCTCCAGCTTTTGTAAATCAACCAGATACTGTTAGCTTTTAGTGTACCGCCACCAGACTGAACTAATAAAATAAAAACAGATTTGTCCATCCAAACTATAGCTGCTGTTCATAAAATTTTTTTCAAAATGTCCATTTTGCAGAAGTCGTCAAATGATTGACTTCTGTTGAGCGGGCATGGGGACTCAGAATCAGGTATGTCCCTGCTGAACCGCCCAAATTTCGATAAATGCATGGCAAGCTTTATTCTATATCAGTGAGTATAAAAACCAGAGAAAGCAAGGCTATTAGTATTTTCAGAAGGAGGTTATCAATGACAGCCTATATGTTTCTCTCTGTACAGGTTCCCTTTTAACTAGCTATCTTTATTCACAAAATCGATCCATCTATCTATCTATCTATCTATCTATCTATCTATCTATCTATCTATCTATCTATGGTTATAAATGACAGCATACATGTTTCCCTTAGTACCAGTACCTTTTATTATGTACCTTATTCTATGAACAGAATATCTATCTATCCTAAAATCTACACTCACACATACACACAAGTAGGAATCCACATGAACCTGTTTTAAGAGTCTCAAATAAACAAGCCCAAAGTATAAAGTACACCAATAACAGCTACTGTATGCATTAAAGTCACATCACAAACAGATGCATTTGGGAAAGTTGGCTCTGATTCCCTGTACTTTTCTCTAATGCCCTGTACACACGGGTGGACTTTTCGACCGGACTGGTCTGACAGAAGGAATCTGTCAGACAATTCGACCGTGTGTGGGCTTCATCGAACCTGCAGCGGACCTTTTCTGTCAAAAATCTGACGGACCTTAGATTTGGAACATGTTTCAAATTTGTCCGACGGACTTGAGTCGAAAAATCCGCTTGTCTGTATTCTAGTCCGACGGACGAAAACCGACACTAGGGCAGCTATTGGCTACTGGCTATCAACTTCCTTATGTTAGTCCAAGTGTACGTCATCACGTACGAATCCGTCAGACTTTGGTGTGATTGTGTGTAGGCAAGTCCGTTCGTTAGAAAGTCCATTGAAAGTCTGTCGTAACTCCGTCGTAAGTCCTTTGGAAAGACCATCGGACCTTTGATGCCGAAAAGTCCGCCCGTGTGTATAGGGCATTAGCCATATGTTTGATTTAAAACATTGTTTTATGAGAACTGTGTAAATTAATAGCTTAATTTTTTAAAAATATACTCGTGTTATAACAATTTTTGTGCCTGATGATTACCTTATTTTAGTTTTAGTGCAGAGTCTATTCACGTCCAAACACTCGCAGTGCTTTTTCTTTGTTATGAATACTCATAAAGTGTCTTTGGCTTTCCTGAAATGCCATAGTTATAATCCATAGATCTTTGCACAGATCTGAACAGGTCCTTAGCATGTTTTCCTGCCAGTAAGACTAAAGACAACTGAAACCCACATTTGAAAGGCTGGTAATGTAGCTTGTACACTTTGTGGTCCATCGTGTTTATTGAGTCTGTCATAGTCAAAGCCGCACACTCCTCGTAGCTCTTTTACTTTAGTACAGTTATCATAATTTATAGTACAGCCTTTCTAACCACATGTAATGTTGAATAGAGTAACACTAAATCACAATCTGCTATAATTGTGTGTATTTACATTGAAGAAAGGGACAGAAAATCAAAAGTACACTTTTAAAGCTGAACCTTAGGTGGCATGAAAAGATCACCATATCTTCCAAGAGAATCAGCTCACCAGCAGTGTTCATCTTGTCTACAAAAATATTTTTGTTGACGAAATTAACACTATTTTAGTGGGCTAAAATACTACTAAAACTAAAACAATTCAGATGATTAAAATATGACTAAAACTAAAATGGCATTTTAGTCAAAAGGCTATAACTAAAACTAAATTGAAATTTGATGTCAATGTTAACACTGCACTACCAAATAACAAAAAGTAAGGGGCATCCACTAAGCTGCTAAAAGAAAACAAAAAATAAGAAAAAAGATTTCTTGATTTTTTTTGTTTTCTTAATATTTATTGTTGGTAATATATTTAGGTAATATGTGCAATGGCATTACAGCCAATAGAGTTTACAGTTTTTTTTTTTTTAAATATATTTTAAAGTTGAAACTTTTGTTTGTCAAAAAGCAATATTTTTGTTTGTTTATAAATCTTGGTTTATTTATAAAAACCTTACACATCACAATGGCTAAATGCATTACAATTTAACTAAACCCATTAGATTTTAGTCAACAAACATTTACTGGAGATTTTAGTCGACTAAAATAATGACTAAACTAAAACAATTCAGATGACTAAAATACGGCTAAAACTAAAACTGCATTGCATTTTAGTCAAAAGATTATGACTAAAACTAAATCGAAATGTGACGTCAAAATCTCTACTATTTTTTAGTAAACAGGCTGGGGCAGTTCAGGGACCAATCAATTTTGCCTAACTGCTCTATAGAAAAGTGAGATCCCTGACCCGGCTGTGCTGTCTGGCAGTCAAAACTGGTTCAGAAGACTAATGCCGCGTACACACGGTCGGACTTTTCAGCTACAAAAGTCCGACAGCCTGTCCGACATACTTCCGGCGTACCTTCGGCGGACTTGCGGCAGACTTTCTAACGAACGGACTTGCCTACACACGGCCACACAAAAGTACGACAGCCTAGTACGCGGTGACGTACACCAAGTCCGACGAGACTATAAAACGGAAGTTCAATAGCCCGTACGACACCCTTTGGGCTCCTTCTGCTAATCTCGTGTTTATCTCGTGTTAGTAGAAGTTTGGTGAGAGACGATTCGCGCTTGTGAGACTCGTATTTTTCAGTTCGTTTTAACTGTTGTTCAGTCTGTGCTTGTGAGGTTTGTATCTGCTTTTCAGTGCGTTTGGTCAGTTGGCATTGAGAAATCTTTGTTTTATTGTCCGCTCGTTCCTGATTTTCAGGTCGTTCTTCACAGGCCTTGCTGTTCTTCAGTGCGTTCTGTTAAGTGCGTTCTGACCAGCCGACCGTTTTGAAGCCATGTTACCTGTACGTACTCGTCGTCGAGCTCGTGCATTGTATGTGCTTGGTACTGTAGTTTATTCTTCAGACCAAGACCAGTCCATGAACAGGGCGAGGAGGAGTTCATGGACCAAGAATTGGTTGCTCCAGCGTGACCAGTTCTGTCTCATGCCATTGCTCCGTGAGATCCGTGAGAATAATCCTGAGGATTTCAGGAACTTTCTCCGGATGACGGACCCCGTTTTTGACCGTTTGTTGGCTTTGCTGACCCCCTATATCAGCAGGCAGGATACCTGCATGAGGCAAGCCATCACTCCGGAGCAGAGGCTAGTTGCCACGTTGCGGTACTTGGCGACAGGGAGAAGCCTGCAGGACCTCAAGTTCTCGACAGGCATCTCCCCCCAGGCTCTGGGGATCATTATCCCAGAGACCTGTTCTGCCATCATCCAGGTCCTGCAGAAGGACTATATTAAGGTAAGATATTTTTCTTTTATTAGCATCACATGTTCTTTTATGTAATCTTTGATAATGTAATGTATTTCTTGCTTCAAACACTACTTACCATCATTGCAATATAGTGTGAATGTCCCCTTTTTATCCTCACACATGCTGAATTTTTTTCCTGTTATTTTTTGTCATGCATGTATATTTTCCTTCAATAACCTCCCCAGCATGCAATGATGGGAACATATCCACCTAGTCTACTCATTTTGAATGTATTTTGTTTGAGTGTATTTAGTGTGCTTATAATTAGCAATTAGCTAGATTTACCAACCCCCCCCCTAAACTCACTCCAAATAGTGTGCTGATAATTAGCAATTAGCTTGATTTCCCAACCCCCCCCCCCACCCTCGTAAAAATTTGCTTGAATGTTCTGTGGTGTTGATTTGTCTAAAGCAAATATATGTTGCACTTTGCAAAATGCATGTGCACTCTACAAGTGCATTTGTTCCAGTGCTTTAGTAAATGAGCAGAAGCTCTGCTGATTTCCATCATCAAATCATATGCAAGCCACAAAGTGTTTTCATTAATTGCCCTTGCATGTGATTGTGTACTCCTTGCAACATGAATGCCTTTTTACCTTACCTCATTTACTGTAAGCTGGTTAGCAACTGCACCTGCAGAGTGCGACAACTGCAGTCTTGTAGCCTTTTTAGTCCCTAAATTCCTGCGTGTCCTAAAAGTAATCTTTTTTAGGGATTTCACAACCCCCTAAAATGTAATCAATGTTCCATCAGAGGGGGTGAGCAATCTGATAAGTGTGCCTTTCCATATTAGTTATTCCAGAAGAATTAAATTATTTAATGTTATACTGATGCTGGGGAATAATGTTTTTAATTGTATAATTTTCTTGCAATGTTAGCTTCAAAATTAATGATTTTGGTTTTCTTGTTTGATTCCCCAGTTTCCTTCAACGCCACAGGAATGGCAGACTGTGGCATCCCATTTTGCCAGCCGTTGGGACTTTCCCAATTGTGGAGGGGCTATAGATGGGAAACATGTCCACATCGTGCCACCACCCCATTCGGGGTCATACTATTTTAATTATAAGGGGTTCCACAGTATTGTTTTAATGGCGGTGGTGTCGGCACACTATGAATTTTTATATGTGGACGTGGGGAAGAATGGCCGGATGTCGGATGGAGGAGTATTTGCCCAGACGGAGTTCTGCCAGCGTCTCCAGAGTGGTGGCCTGGGATTGCCACCTGATGCGGATAACGTGGAAGGACTCCCCTTTGTCTTCATTGCCGATGAAGCCTTCGCTCTCAGCAAGCACCTCATGAGGCCATTCCCCCAAAGAACCCTCACCCCGGAGAGGAGGGTTTTTAATTTCCGGCTGGCCAGAGCTAGAAGAGTGGTTGAGAATGCGTTTGGAATTCTGGCCAGCCGGTTCCGCCTGTTTCAAACATCCATTAATTTGGCGGAATACAAACTTAATTTTATCATTTTATCGTGCTGCATTCTGCACAACTTTTTACACAAACATTCTGTAAATTATATAGGAACAGTTGGGCCTGAGGCCGGACTTATAGATGACAACCTTACGGGCCTGGATACTGTCCGTACTGGCTTGGCCCCCCAAAGTGCCCGTCAAGTTAGACAGCAATATGTTAATTATTTTATGGGTAGGGGGGCCATTGCAATGGGCCAGGATATTTAATTTTTTAAAATAAAAAAAATATTGATGAAATCTGGAATTATATTTATTGCTTGCCTTTCTTTTGGGCTTTCTCCTAGGTTATGGTCGAGCAGTTGTAGTGCCAACTGTATTTTCCTTTTAAATGTCTAAATAAGCTCCATTGCCACTGTAAACAACTTTTTTACAATTATAACCAAACTGATACTGAGCATTGAAATAACAAACCACACATTTATTTAATTCCTATAAGGAGATGTTTTTATTAATCGTTGTTATGCATTCAGTTATGCATTTAGTAGAAAATGTTCATAGACAAAAATATAATGATATCTTAATAATTAGCAAAAATATTATTATATTTAAATATTTCTACATAATCCACAAAAAAATTTTTTTGCCTTTTTGATTTTCGCAAACAGGCTTTTTTTGATTTTTTGGAAAATCAAGTTTTTTCATTTTTTTATTTTTTTTTGAAAATCAATATTTTGTTTTTTGTTTTTTTGAAAATCAAGTTTTATCTTTTTTTTTGTTTTTTTTAAAATCAAGTTTTTTTTGTTTTTTTTTGTTTTTTTTTTAAATCAAGTTTTATCTTTTTTTTGGTTTTTTTAAAATCAAGTTTTATCTTTTTTTTGTTTTTTTTTAAATCAAGTTTTATCTTTTTTTTGGTTTTTTTAAAATCAATTTTTTTTTTTTGTTTTTTTAAAAATCAAGTTTTATCTTTTTTTTGGTTTTTTTAAAATCAAGTTTTATCTTTTTTTTGTTTTTTTTAAAATCAAGTTTTATCTTTTTTTTGGTTTTTTTAAAATCAAGTTTTTTTTTTTTTTTGTTTTTTTGAAAATCAAGTTTTATCTTTTTTTTGTATTTTTTAAAATCAAGTTTTATCTTTTTTTTGTTTTTTTTAAAATCAAGTTTTATCTTTTTTTTGTTTTTTTTAAAATCAAGTTTTATTTTTTTGTGGATTTTGTATGTATTTTCTAGAAACAGCCCTCCTTTTTTAAATTATGTTAAACAGCCATATATGTTCAGCCAAAAAAAAAAGAGAAGGCCCAGAATGGGGTCAGCAAAACAGGAAATGAAGGACATGATCGATGTTTTGGGCTTTCAAAAAGGGCATTTA
The DNA here is from genome assembly GCF_042186555.1 of Aquarana catesbeiana. Classification (NCBI taxonomy): domain Eukaryota; kingdom Metazoa; phylum Chordata; class Amphibia; order Anura; family Ranidae; genus Aquarana; species Aquarana catesbeiana. Next base: position 734,448,214 of record NC_133324.1, read on the forward strand.
GATTCTACCCAAAACATCAATCATGTCCTTCATTTCCTGCTGCATACGATCCAGCCGATTACGCATTTCATCGATCTCCCTGTTCCAGGCCATTATTTGACCAATTAGCCGTTGGGCACTGTCTGAGGTGAAATAGTCACTTCTTGTACCTAAAGTGGAATGAAACCAAAAAATGTGTTTAGAAATATGCACACATACATAGTTTACCTTACCATAATAAAGCTGTTGTCTCAGACACTGACCTGGTGGGGTGCCCATGTAGCATAATTCCTCCACATCCTCGGGGGTGGCACTGTTGCTTGAATCAAGCACAACCAGATCCCCTAAAATAGAGTAGAAAAATTACATTAAAGAAAAGACAGCCATGCATAGATTACCGTAAGCTGGTGTGTCAGACACTCACCTGGTGGGGTGCCCATGTCGCCCACCTCTCCTTCCTCCACATCCTCAGTGGGACTTGGGCTGATTTCCCAATCATGTTGTTTGGCTTGGGGTGGACTGTCTTCTTGTTGGCTGAGTGATTTTTCCCCTATGTGAAACAAAAAATTAGTAATCTACTTAGCACACAGATATTTTAGTACATAGTAATTTTCAAACATTTGGAGTGAAGTGGTTTGTGTAGAGTTCCTATTTTACCTCAATATTAAAAATTATAAAGACATATCGGATAGATAGATATCTAGATATCAATATCTCGAAATATAGTTAATAATCTTTTGATCTCTCTCTCTCTCTCTCTATATATCTGGAACAAAATCTAAATATATAACTAAATGTAAAGAAAAAAAAAAGATAACTTAAAATATTACAAAAGAATGTTTTACATTTCTATATCTATCTATCTATCTATCTATCTATCTATCTATCTATCTACCTATCTCTCTCTCTCTCTCTCTCTCTCTCTCTCTCTCTCTCTCTCTATCTATCTATCTATCTATCTATCTAGATAGATATCGATATATATATATATATATATATATATATATATATATATATATATACACACATATATATAGATATATCTATAGATATGTAACGAGGTTTATTAAAAGATCATTTGAAACGATGAGCAAAAAAATCGTATAGGAAGGAAAAGCACATGGAGCAGTATACAAGGTAATAAACACAAGAGAAAAACACGACAAGTACTTACTTTTTTTCAGCACTTTAAGGATCCGTCTGTATTGATCCGGCTCCCTGAGCTTGAGGTCAGACCATCTTTTGCGAAGTTGATCCTTGGAGCGCTGGACCCCAAAAGAAGCCTGCAAAGTGTCCACCACCTTCGCCATTATTTTGGCCTTGCGCAAATTTGGCCGGGCGTACGGCCCATACTTCCCATCATAGTCCTTTTTTTGAAGAATGGCCACCATCTCCACCATCTCTTCAAAACTCATATTAGAGGCCTTAAATCTAGGCCTCACAGATCTGGTTGACGTTCCAGCCTCCGGGCTTTTTTCGCTACCTGAGGTAGATAACATGTCAGGTGTCTCCGCCATTATTTACCCCACTACGCGCCGTAACTAAAAATGGGCGGAGAACATGAGTTAAAATCGAACGTCAGGGGCGGGCGACGCAGGCGGAGTTTCACACATGCGTAGTGTATAAAGAGGGGCCTTGTGCACGTGTCGTACGTACGTTCTGTGCGTCGAATTAGGGGGCGGAGAACATGAGTTAATTTTGAACGTCAGGGGCGGGCGACGCAGGCGGAGTTTCACACATGCGTAGTGTATAAAGAGGGCCCTTGCGCACGTGTCGTACGTACGTTCTGTGCGTCGAATTAGGGGGCGGAGAACATGAGTTAATTTTGAACGTCAGGGGCGGGTGACGCAGGCGGAGTTTCACACATGCGTAGTGTATAAAGAGGGCCCTTGCGCACGTGTCGTACGTACGTTCTGTGCGTAGGTGATAGTGGACCAGGACGTTACAAAACGAAGGTAATTTTAAATAATTTTTTTTTTTGGTTTTAGGTCATGACTTTGTAGCAAGCGGCCTATATGGCTTGATAGATTGATGAGGCCTACATAGGGAGAAGATGATGAGGGGTTAGCAGAAACCTAATAATAAGTGTTTTTTGTCTTGTGACTTTATCTTTTCCAGATATAATGAATCCCCTATTTAAGGATCCAGAGTTCCTTACAGCTTTCATAGCTAAATATCGAGAGATGAGGAATTTGTGGGAGGTGAAACACCCTCAGTATTATGCAAAGCATGTGAGGAAGTCAACGCTGGAGAGACTTCTGTCCTTTGTCCAGGCGACCATCCCGGAAGCAACAATGGAGACATTGCTCAAGAAAATTGGGGTCTTGAGGAATATGTATAAGAGGGAGCATAAGAAGATCCAGGAATCAATGAGATCAGGAGCATCAGCAGATGATGTTTATGTACCCAGGCTGTGGTACTACAATCAACTCCGTTTTCTTGATGACCAGAATGAAGCTAGGGCATCACTTTCAACCCTTCCCTCCACCCTTCCCTCCACCCCAGCAGAGGCTGATGAGGAGCAAGCTGGGTCTTCCATCCTGGATGAACCGGATATGACCATCTGGAGTCAGGTAAATTATATTAACAAATATTTACTGTACTAATATTAATGATGTTAACTGGATGTTATAATTGTCTAAAATAATTTTGGCCTCAAAATTGTGTATACATATCAATTGACAGGAGTGGCTAAATATGTTTGGCACCTGCTATAAAAAATTAGGGTGTCTGATTAGACTCTTTTATTAAAGAGATGTATTCACATTGAATTTGCTAGTCATGAGAAGCAAATTGTGTGGCATTGATGAACCCCAAATAAATAAATAAAACTATGTCCTTTTTTTATACACAGGATGAGTCCATCCAGGAGGAATGTGTGGAAAGTGGCAGGCAGGAGGAGACCGGGCCCATGGACAGCCTGGAGGAGGGCGGATTCTCCATCATCCTGGAGGAGGCTGGGCCCAGTGTCAGGCAGGAGGTGGCTGGTCCCAGTGAGGTGGCTGGGCCAAGTGAGGTGGCTGGGCCAAGTGAGGTGGCTGGGCCCAGTAGGAGCATGACCCAATCACAAGTGCTTCCCCTCCACCTTCCCAAAAAAAGGGCCAGGAAGGGGACGGTCACACAGGAGGCATCCCTGCGCCTCATGCAAGAGGCCACCCGTTTTTTGAAGAGCCCCCCCAAAGCGGAAGAGTCCTATGGCTGCTACTTAGCCAGCAGGCTTCTTCAAATGGATTGGGAGCAGCGCCTCATTTGTGAGCGACTATTTGGGGAAACAATCCAGAAGGGGCTGCAGGGCACGCTAACACGAAACACCCAACTACATGAGGCAGCCCCCCTCCTCCTCCTCCTCCTCCTCCTCCTGCCACAACTGAAACACCAGAGCCACAGCCTCCAAAGAAGGCTACAGGGAAGGCTGCAGGGAAGGCTGCAGGGCAGCGTGGAGGAAAGGCTGCAGGGAAGAGAAGAAAGTGATGGCTTGGGTTCAGTCTGGTCTGACAGAAGATGCAGGCTGTTGTAGAACCACAGTCTGGGGACATCTATATCATCTGCTGGTGCTGTTGATCTCTGGGATTCTTGGACCAGATTGTGCTCCCTCTTATATGGACTCCTCAAGATCCCCATTTTCTTGTACACATACTTTTTCCAGCGTTGACTTCCTCTTTATTTTATTTAGACCATAAATAAATGGATATTTTTTGAGTTTAGGTTTTTTATTTTAAATCATAGATTTTAGACACAATGTTTTAAATTAACAAGGGACAACAATCTCATTGATTTTGCAAAAACACAACAAAAATAGATTAAAATAATGTTAATAATGTTCGAGTGGTAAGTATTTAAAAAAAAAAAGATACATAACCAAAAACGGTTCTTTGGGTTAACTTTATATAAAAAAAATAACAAATCACTATAAAAACAAAAATTATAAAGGGTTCTTTGTGGTAACTTTACAAACATTAAAAAAAATTTAAAAAATATATATAAAAATGGGTTCCCTGTGGTAACTTTACAAAAAAATTTAGAGATAAACAGAAAAAAAGTTCCACAACAATCATAAAATAAATATCTGGATAAAAATTACAAGAAAAGATGACTCCACCAAAAAAAAAAAAAGTTTAAAAAGTATTATTAGTATGGAAACATTGTTTTGAAAAAGCATACCATGTCATTCATGAGATCAAAGAGAAAAAGAATCCAGAAATCTGTTTGGGAGAACTCTGTTTGAATATGAACAGCAAAACATCTTCGTTCTTTATAGCATTCGTAAAGAAGACATTAAATGCGCTGCATTCAACGATCACAGATTTTGCAGCGTGAGGAATGTGCTACCTACAATACGAACACTAGTTTTACTAGACCGAGTGCTTCCGTTTAGTTTTTGCTTATGAGCATGCGTCGTTTTTTTGTCCGTCGGACTAGCATACAGACGAGCGGACTTCGGGGTCCGTCGTAGTTACGACGTAAAGATTTGAAGCATGTTTCAAATCTAAAGTCCGTCGGATTTGAGGCTAAAAAAGTCCGTTGAAAGTCCGGAGAAGCCCACACACGATCGGATTACCAGCCAGCTTTAGTCCGTCAGCGTCCGTTGGACTTTTGTAGAAGAAAAGTCCGACCGTGTGTACGCGGCATAAATGAACATTAATACAAATGTTTTGCCAGGTAATCCAATTATATTTTTTATTTGTGCCTTTATCTATTTTTTGCCTGGAGTGTAGCTTTAAATTTTTCTGACAATGAGCACTTCATATATTATTAAACAAGCATGATTTTCAAAAGAAATAAGCTTGCAACAACATAAAGAATTTACAGTTTACTTACTGTGAAAAGGAAAGGGTAGAAAAGTTTTGTAGAATTAATATACAGTTGTATTAGTAACATGCACAGAAGGCAGTGCTCAACTACTTCAATACAGGGCACTTACACCCCCTTCCTGCCCAAGCTGTCGCTGTTTAAATAACAATTGCGTGGTCATGCTACACTGTACCCAAACAGAATTTTTATCATTTTGTTCCCACAAATAGAGCTTTCGTTTGCATTTTTATAGCACTGATCACTGTATAAATGTCAATGGTCCCAAAAAAGTGTCAAAGGTGTCCAATCTGTCTGCCACAATGTCACAGTCCCGCTAAAAAATCACTAATCACCGCCATTACTAGTAAAAAAAAAATAATAAAGATGCCATAAATATATTCCCTATTTTGTAGACGCTATAACTTTTGCGCAAACCAATCAATATACGCTTATTGCGATTATTTTTACCAAAAATATGTAGAAGTATACATATTGACCTAAACTGATGAAGAAATTCATTTTTTTACATTGGTTTGGGGATATTTATTATAGCAAAAAGTAAAAAATATTGTTTGTTTTTTTTTTCAAAATTGTTTTTTTTTTTGTTTTGTTTAAATCACAAAACATAAAAACCGCAGAGGTGATTAAATACCACGAAAAGAAAACTCTATTTGCGGCAAAAAAAAAGGACATAAATTTTGTTTGTATACAACGTTGCATGACTGCGCAATTGTCAGTAAAAGCGATGCAGTGCCGTTTCGCAAAAAATGGCCTGGTCAGGAAGTGGGTAAATCCATCCGGGGCTGAAGTGGTTAATAGCATAGACATTTCCACCTAATTGGTGTAATAAAGGTATATAATAGTATACTTAAAAAAAAAATAAAATCTTCATAAGTGTACCACACAGATCCATTTTAACTCACTTTAAATACTTTTTCTTATAGTTCACTTTTTTTAAATCTTAAAAAGAAACTGTCAGCATAGGTATGTGGGAGCTGCACTCCCAAGGCCATCAGAGCATCAGAGATCACCTGAAGTCTGGCAGTTACTTTTACTCCCTGACCTCACATGTTGTCTCCAACATTTTGGGTCAGTCATATGACAAGGGACAGCTTTCAAACGTGACATGACTTACAGTCTCCTGATAGTAAGTAAAGCTAAATTAAGGCAGGGATATAAATCTTTTACAACTGAGTTATAATAACTAAGGACTCAATATTCAAATTTCTGCAAATTTAAATATTTTGAAATACTTAGCTGCTTCATGCTTGTTAGATTTTCTTTCTTTCCAAAATAATAAAAAAACACTTTAACCCAAAACGTTTAATCTGCACACTTTAGAGTTACTTTACTAAAGGCAATTAGGCTGTTTGATTTGCTGTTGCACTTTGGTCCAGAACATCAGGTGCAAGAAAAGAAAAAACAGTATCTTTGCTTGCACATGATCTGGGAGTCAGCAGAGCTTCGCCTTGTTCATTGAGCTCTAGGGAAATTTCACTTTGAAAGTGTACTATGTACCTACTATACATATTGTTTACAAGTAGAGTGTATATAGGTCAAATAAATTCTGATAATGAGCTTTAATCGTAAGGTGGAGAAAAGGAAAGAGAAAGAAGAAAAAGGGTTGAAAGGTAGAGGTATGGTCCACAAGGTTGTTCCGCTCGTCAGTTTATTATTCTTTTTAGTTCTCTTTGAAGCCTTAGAATGGGTGTCTCTGTAAGTCATTTAATACATTTAGGATAATTTTAAGACATTGATGGGTCTAGTGCGAACATCTCAAGGGTGAGCTAGCATGTAGTAAAATGGAGATGTGCAAAGTTTGCCATGACAAAGTGTGTGTGTTGTTTCCTTATGAGTTTATGTGAAATCTTCATTAATAGCTGTAAAATATTGTAATTATGAATATATTTAATTTAGCTTGTATCTATGTAGGGCGTAACATATTATCTTAACAGAAGTCTCTGTTAGACCAGAAAATTTGGTGCCTATGCTTGGTTATCTAAACAATGGGATCCAAACCTCATTGCTCTACACATATTCACTTCAAAGGATCCCATGTTTGGATATGCAATGAAGGGAGGCTAACCCGCAATCCCCCCCCTCCCCCCCTCCCCCCCCTCCCTCTCCCTCTGTTTCCTCTTCCTTTTTCCATATTACCCCTAGTTCTCCCTCTCCCTCCCTTTTCCCCCCCTCTCTTCCCCCTATCCCTTCCCGTCCCTTTTGTCCCTCCCCCACCCCATTGTCATTCCTTCTCCTCCTTTCCCTTCCCCCTACCCCTTCCCCCCGTTCCCCCCCCCCCCATCATACCCATTATCTAGTCTATATCATATTTCCCTACCCTCCCTATCTTCTTATTATAGATTTGTACCATGTTACATTCGTCCCCACATTGCCTTTTCTCCGCCTGACTATTGCGGGAATGATGCGCCCCTGATGTTTCTTTTAAACAGCCTCCATTCATTACTTTTTGTCTCATATGTGATTTATATATATATATACATATAAAAATGTTTTGGAAATTCTGACAACACTATATCATTCATTACAGTTTCCTTACTCTGTGCTCCTGAAGAAGCGCATAAAGCGCGTAACATGTCAAGCTTATGAGCTTATACAGAATCTGATTGCCACCATCACATAACGTTTGGTTCAACGATATGTATTGTAACTATATAGATCAATAAGTTGTGTCTTTCTCTTGTTGGTTCTGTAGTTCCGTTGTCATTTTTATACCAACCTACTTATTGTGTATGGAGTGCATAATCTGTTAACTGTGTATGCTATACCTACCTTTTATGTCTTGTCTTCCCTCCCCCTTTTTTAACACAATATTTTTGAAATAAAAATAATATTTTTAATGATCTATTATCCTTATTGTGCCTATAAAGTCTTGGTGTCTGCCCACACTCTCTTGTTTTCCCAAACTAACCCGCAATCAATACTTAAGTTCCCGGGAAAAGGTCAAGTTAATCTCCTGCTCAGAATAAACACAAGGGTTTGCATTAAAGGGGGCTAACTTATGCAAAGTATAGGAATTGGAGATGTAGCCAGTCCTTAACCAGGAATAGGGAAGCCCACCAATCAGACAATCAGAGCTACGCCATGCCAACCAATGAGGCATCAGCCTGTAATGATATATACAGACTAGATGGGAGGGAAACACACACTATGGCAGAGCAGTCACGTGAATGGAACCTTTATGGGAATGCTAAATATGGTAAATCTCCCTTGTACTTGTATCTAAATATGTTGGTCTTATGTATTTTCTGTCCTACTGTTTGTAGATTAATGTTTTAAGGAATATACTCTGTATTCCTTCATGTAATCCATGATTTTTACCCTTTTCCTGTACAATTAGATAGATTGCTGTGTATTAGTCTAGGCCTACTTTACTATATACCAATACATTTTTGTTATTATGTTAAAGCTTTCACTCATGGTCAAAGAACTCTCATTTAACTCAAATCATATCTGAGCGATATTGAATCTCAAATATAGTATACGGGTAACATAGTTGGCAACGCACGAAGTTGAGGACCAGGACTGAAAGTATTTAATATAATACTGAGATTTGTGTAATGCAGATTTAGATTATTGGGCTGGATTTTAAACTGAGTCAGTTTTTCCGGTAGTTTGGAGGTCACAACAAGTTTATCTTGGGAAAAATATAGGTAAATCTTTTGTTTTTTTAGTTTTTTAAGTGGGTATCAGAATAACTCTAAGGAGAGAGGATACCGAGGGGTGTTACCGGATGAAGGTGTGAGAGCCTGAGTGGTGCGTGGCTCCGAGCTCCTAATACTCTGCTATCCTGCTGTCCTGGCCGGCTACAGTCTTTTGAGTCTCCTTTTGAGACACCTGTTTCAGAGCTCTGAGACACCGACACATTGAGATGAGATAAGCCGCTTTTAGAACTTTCAGAGCCGGGCCATCGAGCCGGCTTCTGAGTTGCCAAGCACCCTCAGAGCAGCTGAGCATCTGAGCCGCCAAGCCGCCAGACCGGCTTCTGAGAAGCTGAGCCACCAAGCCGCCATGTCGGCTGCAAAGCTGCTGAACCATTGAGCCATCTACAGACTTCTGTGTCATTGAGCTGATCCGTTCCTGATTGCCTGCATATACTTTGCTGCTCTGCTCAGTTACAGGGACATCCATCATCAAGATACATCAAGATACTGCTTCTGTGAGTACCCTGATAATTTGTTGCTTTAATCGCTCCAGGGACGTTGCTCTTGAGATCTTCTGACAAATCTTCTGATAACCTGCCAACTTGACTGAATGAGTGACTGGCTTCAGAAGACTGAGAATTTTTTTTTTTTTTTGTCACTTTTTTTTCATTTTTTTTTGGGCATCTGGGTCGTTTGACTCACATAGATCAGTAATATAGCCATAGAGCTAATAGACTCATAATAGACCCATAGAGCTAATTTTTCTAGCGAGGTAGCGAGTTCCAGAGGATGGGAGAGGCTCTGGAGAAATCCTGGAGATGAGCATGAGAGGGGGAGATGAGAGAGCTTGAGAGTAGGAGGTCTTGAGAAGAGCAGAGAGGACTATTTGGGTGATATTTGGAGACAAGATTGGTGATGTAGCTCGGGGCAGAGTTGTGAATGGCTTTGTATGTTGTGGTTAGTATTTTGAATTTAATTCGCTGGGTGATTGGGAGCCAGTGTAGGGATTGGAGGAGAGGGTTGGCAGACACTGAGTGGTTGGTAAGGTGTATTAGTTTGACAGTAGCATTCATGATAGACTGAAGAGGGAATAGCCTATGGAGAGGCAGGCCAATGAGAAGGCAGTTGCAATAGTCAAGGCGAGAGATAACAAGGGAGTGAATGAGGAGCTTGGTGGTTTCATTTGTAAACAAAGGGGCGAATTTTAGAGATGTTACAGAGGTGAATTCTACAAACTTTTGACAACGACTGGATTTGAGGCTGAAATGACAAGTCAGAGTCTAGGATTACACCTAGTACCCTGGCGTGAGGGGAGGGACTGATGATTGCATTGTTGATTTTGATGGAAAAGTCATGGAGGGGAGCACGGGCGGGTGGGAATATTAATAGCTCAGTTTTAGAGAGATTTAGTTTAAGGAAGTGGTGCGACATCCATGCTGATATATCAGTTAGTAAGTTAGAAATGCGAGAGGAGACTGAAGGAGTGAGGTGAGGAGTAGACAGATAGATTTAGGTGTCATCAGCGTATAGATGGTATTGGAAGCCGTGGGTGGTAATCAAGTGACCAAGGGAGGAGGAGTAGATAGAGAAGAGAAGGGGTCCAAGAACAGAGCCTTGGGGGACCCCACAGAAAGGGGCAATGGAGAGGAGGAGACAGAGTTGTAGGTGACACTGAAGGAGCGCTGTGATAAATAAGCAGAGAACTAGGATAGAGCAGAATCTCAGAGGGCAAGGGAATGTAGTTTATTGAGAAGGAACGGGTGGTCAACAGTATCAAAGACCGCAGAGAGGTCAAGTAGTAGGAGTATGGAGTACTGGCTGTTGGTTTTAGCAGTTAGTAAATCGTTAGTGAGTTTTAGTAAGGCAGTTTCCGTAGAGTGCTGCAAGCAAAAGCCAGACTGTAAGGGGTCAAGAAGGTTATTTTCACTGAGGTAGGAGCTAAGACGATTGTAGACTAAGCATTCTAGAAGTTTAGAGGTGAATGGGAGCAATGAAATGGGTCTTAAGTTGTTCAGGTTGGTAGCGTCCAGTGAGGGCTTTTTAAGTATGAGAGTGATCAAGATATGTTGGATGGAGAAGATGTACGCACAGTGGAGGTGTCCTCACGAATTGCATCGATCTTGTCTTTGAAGTGATTGGCAATCTCTTGGGCAGTGAGTGAGTTAGTGGGTAGAGGGAGTGGGGGACGAAGCAGAGAGTTAAAGGTTGAGAAGAGCCGACGGGGACTGGATGACAAGGAATTAATAAGAGAGACAAAGTAGGCTTGTTTGGCAGAATGGAGGCAGGAATTTTATTTTAGAAGGGCAGATTTATATAGGGTGAAGTCTTGCAGGCATTTGGTTTTTCACCACAGTCGTTCAAGAGCACGGCAATGTCTCCTGAGATTTCTAGTGTTGTCAGTTTGCCAGGGTTGTAATGGTCGGGGCCTGATTCTGCGTGTGGTTAGTGGAGCAAGTGCATCTAGCGATGATGAGAGTGAACCGTTGTAGACAGAGGTGGGCAGGTCAGGACAGGACAGGGGAGGTCAGTAGATTATGTGGTCAGTAGTAGAATAGAGAAGAGAAGGGTTAAATTGGCAAAGGTTTCTTCAAGTAATTGTTTGCTGCTTGGAGGGATGGGTGGTTGGAGACAAGGATACAGTGAAAGTAATGAGGTTGTGATCAGAGAGAGGAAATGGGGTATTGGTGAGGTTGCCAGGGTTGCAGGGATGGGAGAATACAAGGTCAACGGTATTACCATTGGAGTGAGTGTGAGTATGTGTCCATTGGGTTAGGTCAAAAGATGAGGTTAAGTCGAGAAGTTTAGCTGTAGTTGGGCTGTTAACATTGACAGGAATGTTGAAGTCACCAAGAATGATAGTGGGTATTTCAGAGGAGAGAAAGTAGGGTAGTCAGGCAGCAAAGTCATCAAGAAAGTGCGATACCGGTCCAGGAGGCCAATAAATTGCTGTAATCCTCAGAGAAATGGGAGAAAACAGATGAATACAGTGCATCTCGAAAGAAGAGAGGGATAGAGAGGGAGGGACAGGAAGGACTTGGAAGGTGCTTTGTGGGCATAGAAGGAAGCCAACTCCACCTCCTTTCTGTCTGTTGGGTCTGGGGGAGTGAGTCCAATGGAGACCAACATGGGAGAGGGCAGCAGGAGAAGCTGAGTCAAAATTTTGATGCCAGGTTTTTGTTATGGACAGTATGTTAAAGCCATGAGAGATGAAGAGGGCAATTACAGATGTTAGCTTGATACAGATGGAGCGGGCGTTCCAAAGGGCGCATGAGATTTGTGGGCTGCTTTGAGGAAGCAGGAGGATAGAAATTAAACTGGGTGGATTGCGGTGGTTGCCAGAGGGGGAGGGGTATTGGATATGTGGGTTGCAGTTGAAAAATGACGGACCAGGATTAGGAGAAATGTCACCTGAGACTAGCAGAAGGAGGAGGACGAAGAAGGCAAGATGGGAGTGGGATGTGCATGATCGCACATGTCTAGTGGCCCTGGTGTTTATGTCAGCATGTGGGTGCAGCAAATGCAGGAGATGATGGGTGCATAGTAGGGAGAGGGTAGGAGTAAGGATAATATGTGCATGCTGCAGGGAAGAGAGGAGGGGTAGAGTAAAGATAATTTGAGGATAGAAGACACCAATGTGAGAAGGGAGAGAATAAGGAGCATGTTAGTGAATAGAGAGTGGGAAACTGACTTTATATAGTATATAAAATAAATGTCAAAAGCTGGTTTGCTTGTCGTCTCGCAGAGTGGAGCAGAGTTCTTGTGGTATCTTCATCCAGCTTTAGTTATCCTGCTTTCGTTAAACTGCGTCGGTGAAACTGCACATCACTCGTGACAGAGCCACTCAGGAAAGAGCCATGATATCTGCGCCTTGCCCCTGTCTGTGCCACCTCATAGGCTGCTTTAAGTTTATAGGGAGAATGAGCAGGCATGCATTTCTCAGTTGGTCATTATTGGGTCTGATTTGAGACACCTGAATATGGGGGAGGAGATGGCCAATACCAGACCAGCTACAGACACAGGCTAGGGTCGTAAAGCTAATTACCTCTCTTGATCACTCAAGCCAAGTGGGGTTGAGAATCAATCACCAGTAATATTGCTTTTGCAGTATGGTTGTTATAGAGCTAGCATTAAATATAGAAGTTTAACCACTTGACCACTGGGCACTTAAACCCCCTTCCTAACCAGACCAATTTTCAGCTTTTGGTGCTCTCACATTTTGAATGACAATTACTCAGTCATACAACACTGTAACCATATGAAATTTTTGTACTTTTCTTCACACAAATAGAGCTTTCTTTTGATGGTATTTAATCACCGTTGGGTTTTTTATTTTTTGCGCTATAAAAGAAAAAAGACTGAAAATTTGGTAAAAAAATGATTTTTTCTTTGTTTCTGTTATAAAATTTATCAAATTAGTAATTTTTCTTCGTAAATTTTGGCCAAAATTTATACTGCTACATATCTTTGGTAAAAATAAGTACAACTTGGTGTATATTATTTGGTCTTTGTGAATGCTAGAGAGTCCAAAAGCTATGGTGCCAATATCTGAAAATTGATCACACCTGAAGTACTGAAGGCCTAATTTCTTGAGACCCTAACATGCCAGAAAAGTATAAATACCCCCCAAATGGCCCCTTTTTGAAAAGAAGACATTCCAAGGTATTTGAAAAGATGCATGGTGAGTGTTTTTTTCCCACAATTCTTTGCAAAATCAAGTTTTTTTTTTTTTTCTTTTTTTTTTCACAAAATTGTCATATTAGAAGGTTATTTCTCACACACAGCATATGCATACAACAAATTACACCCCCAAACACATTCTGCTATTACTCCAGAGTATGGCGATACCACATGTATGAGACTTTTACACAGCGTGGCCACATACAGAGGCCCTACATGCAGGGGAGCACCTCCAGGCGTTCTGGAGCACCCAGGCCAATTCTTATATTTCTCTCCTACATGTAAAAATAATATTTTTTTTTGCTAGAAAATTACATAGAACCCCAAAACATTATATATATATATTTTTTTAGCAAAGACCCTAGAGAATACAATGGCGGTTGTTGCAACTTTTTATCTCGCACGGTATTTGCGCAGGAATTTTTCGACTCGTTTTTTTGGGAAAAAAAACTGTTTTGCGCTTTAAAAAAAAAAAAAAACAGTAAAGTTAGCCCAATGTTTTTGCATAATGTGAAAGATGAAGTTACGCCGAGTAAATAGATACCTAACATGTCACCCTTCAAAATTGCACACGCTCGTGGAATGGTGCCAAACTTCGCTACTTAAAAGTCTCCATAGGTGACGCTTCAAAATTTTTTACTGGTTACATGTTTGGAGTTACAGAGGAGGTCTAGGGCCAAAATTATTGCTCTCGCTCCAACGTTCGCAGTGATACCTCACATGTGTGGTTTGAACACCGTTTTCATATGTGGGCGGGACTTACGTATGTGTTCGCTTCTGCATGCGAGCACAGGGACAGGGAGCGCTTTAAAAAAATTTTTTTTTTTTATTGTTCATTTTACTTTATTTATTTTAGTTTGACACTTTTTTCCCCCCCAAAAAATTTTTTGATCACTTTTATTTCTATTACAAGGAATGTAAACATCCTTGTAATAGGAATATGGCATGACAGGTCCTCTTTACAGTGAGATATGGAGGTCAATAAGACCCCACATCTCACCTCTAGGCTGGGAAGCCTGAAATAAAAAAAAAAAAAGAAACGATCCTGGCTTCGATCGTAGTGGTGAGTCGGTAGAAGCACCGGAGGGTGGCGGGAAGGGGGGCGTCCCCTCTCGCCTCCCATAAGATCGATCAAGCAGTGGAACAGCCGCTATGATCATTCTTATGGTGTAGGAAATCGCCGGCTGAAAAAGCTGATATCTGAATGATACCTGTAGCTGCAGGCATCAGTCAGATATCCCTGCTCAAAGTCAAGGACGTCAAGACGGTGGGCGGGAACTGGTTAAAAATTGCGGAGTATTGCAGAGTATTGCGGGGTATTGCAGAGTATTGCTGGGTATATTGCAGAGTATTGCTGGGTATATTGCAGAGTATTGCCGGGTATATTGCAGAGTATTGCAGGGTATATTGCTGGGTATATTGCTGAGTATTGCCGGGTATATTGCAGAGTATTGCCGGGTATATTGCAGAGTATTGCCGGGTATATTGCAGAGTATTGCCGGGTATAATGCAGAGTATTGCCGGGTATAATGCAGAGTATTGCCGGGTATAATGCAGAGTAGTGCCGGGTATAATGCAGAGTATTGCCGGGTATAATGCAGAGTATTGCCGGGTATAATGCAGAGTATTGCCGGGTATAATGCAGAGTATTGCAGGGTAGAATGCAGAGTATTGCTGGGTAGAATGCAGAGTATTGCTGGGTAGAATGCAGAGTATTGCTGGGTATAATGCAGAGTATTGCAGGGTAGAATGCAGAGTATTGCAGGGTAGAATGCAGAGTATTGCTGGGTAGAATGCAGAGTATTGCAGGGTAGAATGCAGAGTATTGCTGGGCAGAATGCAGAGTATTGCAGGGTATTATGCAGGGATGGCTGAGCATGGAGGGATGGATGGATGTGACTGTAATTGTCACTGAGCACCGCTTTGGGGACTACACATGCAGCCCACAGCGGTGCTGCCATCCGATCCCTCCCCCTCTCCCCTCGCACTGTACCGATCGGTACAGAGAGGGGAGGGAGGAACCGGCGTCATGACATGATGCCGGTTTGTTACATGTGATCGTTCCGTCATGTGATCGTTCCGTCGTTCGACGGAGCGATCACATGGTAAACGGCCGCGATCAGCGGCCGTTTACCGTGATCCGTGATGCGCCGGGTCCTCTGGACCCGGCGGTCACGGAAGTTCTCGGGTGCGTGCCCCAGGGGGCACGCGAGAGCAGGATTCTGGGAGGACGTCCCACGGACGTCCACCCAGAACTAGCCGACCGCGCTGCAGCCGTCTGATATGGCAGCAGAAGACATTTACCAAAAATGTTACAGCAATGTCAGTTCAGTAGAGATGTACAGATGGATAGAAGACATTTACCAAAAATGTTACAGCAATGTCAGTTCAGTAGAGATGTACAGATGGTTAGAAGACATTTACCAAAAATACAGCAATGTCAGGTAATATTTTGGACCATTATTTAAGCATTGCAGTATAACAGCTATTTGAGTACCAGCTATTAAGAATAATAGTGTATCACCCACCTTTGTTGTGGAGTGGGCACATAGGGTCCCACAAAAACCACCTAAATCTGGCCCCCCCAGGCCTTTTTTGTTACAATTATTGAATTATCGAGATAGAGTTGTGGCAGCTGCCAGGGATAAACAAGATATACTAGGTTATCATTTTTCCCGGATTATTCTCAAGAAGTTTAGCAACGTCGCATAACTTACACGGAGATTCGTAGGAGACTGCGAGAGAAGACTATACAGTATAGCCTTCTGTTTCCCAGTAGACTGTGTATTATAGATAATGGACAAACATTTTTCTTTGATACTCCGGCCGCTGCTTCCGTTTGGTTGGATGGACGTTAAGAGATCTATTATTTTGTATTAGGAGCGCTAACGTGCTATTTCGGACTTCTCTCAGTACCATCTACATCCTCCTCCCCTCCTTCTCCTTCCTCCGCCTTTTTTTGGGGGGGGGTTGTGTTTGTTGTTTTAGCTTATAGGTTAAGTAGATATAGCTGCCTATTTTTTGATAGTTTTTGGGATAAAATCTCTTTTTGGATGGCGTTGGAGAAAGGCAGGAAGAGCGTTTTTATGCTCGGGTTGTGTGTTTTTGTTATTTGTTCATACACTTTGTTTTTTTTATTTTTTCGTAATCTGTTTCTTTAACCACTTCAATACCAGGCACTTAGACACCTTCCCGCCCAGGCCAATTTTCAGCTTTCAGCGCTGTCGCAATTTGAATGACAATTGCGCGGTCATGCTACACTGTACCCAAACAAATTTTTATCATTTTGTTCCCACAAATAGAGCTTTCTTTTGCATTTTTATAGCACTGATCACTGTATAAATGTCAATGGTCCCAAAAAAGTGTCAAAGGTGTCCAATCTATTTTGTTCCCACAAATAGAGCTTTCTTTTGGTGGTATTTGATCACCTCTGCGGTTTTTATTTTTTGTGCAACAAATAAAAAAAGACAGAAAATTTTGAAAAAAAAGTTTTTCTTTGTTTCTGTTAAAATTTTTTGTAAATAAGTACGTTTTCTTCTTCAATTATGGGCACTGATATGGCTGCACTGATGGGCACTGATGAGGTGGCACTGATGAGGTGGCACTGATGGGCACTGATGATGGGCACTGATAGGTGGCACTGATGGGCACTCATAGATGGCACCGATGGGCACTCATAGGCGGCACTGATGGGCACTTGTAGGTGGCATTGATTGGTACTTATGGGTGGCACTGATGGATACTTATGGGTGGCACTGATAGGTGGCACGGATGGGCACTGATAGGTGGGCACTAATGGGCACAGATGGGCACTGGCAGATGGCACTGATGGGCACTGACAGGTGGCACTGATGACACTGATTGGTGACACTGATTACACTGATTGGTGGCATTGCTGGGCAGAACTGAAATATAATGGTGCCCATCTATGAGTGCCCATCAGTGCCACATACCAGTGCCACCTATCAGTGCCCATCAGTGCCACCTATCAGTGCCCATCAGTCCCGCCTATCAGTGCCCATCATCAGTGCCCGTCAGTACCACCTCATTGGTACCACCTCATCAGTGCCCATCAGTGCTGCCGTATCAGTGTCCATCAGTGCAGCGATATCAGTGCCCGTCACTGAAGAAGAAAACATACTTATTTACAAAAAATTTTAACAGAAACAAAAAAAAACCTGTTTTTTTTCAAAATTTTCTGTCTTTTTTTATTTGTTGCACAAAAAATAAAAACTGCAGAGGTGATCAAATACCGCCAAAATAAAGCTCTATTTGTGGGAACAAAATGATAAAAAAATTGTTTGGGTGCAGTGTTGCATGACCGCGCAATTGTCATTCAAATTGCGACAGCGCTGAAAGCTGAAAATTGGCCTGGGCGGGAAGGTGTCTAAGTGCCTGGTATTGAAGTGGTTAAACAAGCTGTACACGCACTACTTTACATTGTAGCAAAGTGTCATTTCATCAGTGTTGTTACATGAAAAGATTTAATAAAATATTTACCAAAATGTGAGGGGTGTACTCATTTTTATGAGATAATGTATATACCGCCCCCTTTTGTGGGGACTCTTTTGTATAATATCACAGAAAATATATCTTTGTATGGTCCAGCTAAATTATTGATAATGGGAGACTTTAACGCTATACTTGATCCTGTTCTGGATAAACCAACCCCCCCTAAATATTTTTCGAGAGAACTCAGTAATTGGGCCAAGATGGTAGATCTGGCAGAAGCTTGGCGGTGGAAACACTCATCAACATGAGCATATTCATGTTTTTCAACTTCTTATAAGGCCACCTCCTGCATAGATCTAGCGTTTGTTAATTTGGCGATATTACCGCATATGGTGGATGTTAAATACTTGCCGAGTGGGTTAGCTGAACATGTTCCACTTATACTTACACTACGCATGCATCATTTTCATGATGCAGCACAATGGAGATTGGGAACTTACTGGATTTCACATCTAGATGTGATTAAAAAAATTCCGAACCTTTTAACAGAGCATTGGGAAATTAATGCAGGGTCATCTACTTTAGCAATAACATGGGACGCATTTAAGGCCTATACAAGGGAACAGTATACAGTGGGGACAGAAAGTATTCAGATCCCCCTAAATTTTTCACTCTTTGTTATATTGCAGCCATTTGCTAAAATCATTTAAGTTATTTTTTTTTCCTCATTAATGTACACACAGCACCCCATATTGACAGAAAAACAAAGAATTGTTGACATTTTTGCAGATTTATTAAAAAAGAAAAACTGAAATATCACATGGTCCTAAGTATTCAGACCCTTTGCTGTGACACTCATATATTTAACTCAGGTGCCGTCCATTTCTTCTGATCATCCTTGAGATTGTTCTACACCTTCATTTGAGTCCAGCTGTGTTTGATTATACAGCATTGAACGCCCATGGGGGCTATTATCTATAATAAGTGCATTCTCATATGAGAAATGTTTGGGGTCATTGGTGAAAGAAGGACTTTTTTTCCTTTTCTGTGGGATTAATAACTGTTAAATTAGATTTTGGAAATCGTATTATTACATTTTTAGTTCAATGTGTATGATGTTTTGTTGTGTCTTTCTGTGTTTTGTTTGTAATTAATGAAATTTAATAAAAAGATTTATACAAAAAAAAAAAAAAAGGACAGAGGATACACCACATATTGTTTTTTTGTGGACCTCCTCTTCCTACAAAAGAGAAACAAATAGTGTTTAGTGTCTTTTTTATCATTTAATTTTTTATTATATGGTTATCAAAGCTGAATATCTAATTTTATCACATGGATATAATGCGGAATATAAGTAGCAGATTTTCCTTGTAATGCACAATTTTAGTGAAAATGAGAGATATTGCACACAATGCTATCTGTGTGTACATATAGGAAAATCCACTTTTGCACTGCATCAAATCATGGCACAAAAATAATAACCATATCAGAGTAAAGTATTTTAATATTTTGCGGCACACTGACATCAAATTAATTTTCACGCTCCTACAAGGAAATCCTTGTAATCAAATATTTCTTCAGTGCGCTGATTGCTGTGTCTCATGTGAAGCCACTTTATTATCAGCATTGGAAGCCGAGGCAAATCTCTTGTACAGCTCTTGATTCCAGTCAAAACAATAAGGAGGCCTTTACTTTAAGAACAATAATTAACTTTTCCAGGAAAAGGTTTAAAGATAACACATTTTAATTCTATGGGTTTCCTCATGACCTATCAAAAATTGTAAAGACCTCTGAGTATGATCAAGAATGGGAAAAATTTAAATTCTTAATCCAAATGGATTGATATCCTCTTGGATATATCTTTCTAATGACTGTATATGCCAATGTAATGCTGATTTTTTTCCAATACTTAAGTGGAGTTAAGTCAGTTTTAGAATCCAAATAAATGAATATCATATGGAACATGAAAAATATTTTCAAAATATCAAACTTACATATCAAGTACATATCAAGTACTTACATATCATGCCTTTCATCACATAAGGGGACTACTGGATATAATCCCATAAGGGATACCTCCCAGAGAATCACCTAATCCACAAAGGAAAGGGAAACCCCCAACAGGGAAGCCCCTGATCCACAAGGGAAGGGGACTCTTCATAAGGAGTCACCCAATCCCCAAGAAAAAAAAAAACCCTGGACATTAGGCAATTTTCAAATACAGAGCAAAAAACAAAAAATAGTAATTAAATAGCCACTTACTGAGCAAAGCTTCACATATGTTCAGCCACAAAGGCTGAGAAGCATGGTTACAAAACGCTCAATCCAGGTAAGTTGTGTATAGTTGATTGCCCCCCCATGGAAAAGGCATAGCTTCACTGCAATGTCATCCAACGAAGTGGTAAGGAGAGGAATGGCGGCAATGTGGTCCCGGTGTCTTCCTTATATCTCCCATGTAAGCCGCCAAACAAGCTGCATGGGACACAGCGAAGGTGATGCCGCACATGGAGCGGTGGCAATCATGACGTGCGCAACACGGCAACGATGACGCCGCGTGTAGCACGGCAACGCTGCGGGTAGCTCGAACGTGATGACGCCACCTGCAACAAGGGGAAAAAAAACGGGGTAACATCATACGCAGCGCCCAATGACAATGGCAGCCTGCAGGACATACAAATGAGGACCCAGGGTCCTGGGTGTGCTGGGTATGTGATGAAGGCCTCAGGGAAAACTGAATGAAGCTCAGAATAATAGAATGATATTTTGCTTCAGACTCCCCCCATATAGGACTTGGTTTAGGATAAACTGATGAAATGGTTTCTTCAATGAAATCCTGTTTGCTTTTCAATTATGTTTGCCAAGTTACACACTGGTGGTTGATGTCTGTCTTTGGCATGTGGATTTCTGTTACGCTCCCCTACTTGGGGTAATTCTTTATCCTTGTGTCCCTTGTGGTGGTTTGAAATTGCTCTTTCTATTGGGGTTTGCCTTAATATTATAATGTTGTGCCGATTAACATTTTTCAATGTTCTTCGGCAATATATATATTTTTTGCTACAAGTATAATTTTTTCTTGTTTTTTTATGATTTTTTATGATTTGTGATGGAGGGGTTTTTCCTCCACCAGTATACTCATCTTAGTCTGCAGGCCTTCATCACATACCCGGCACACCCAGGCCCCTGTGTAAAAATTACATTCAGGGACCACCTTTTCTCCCCAGCCCTTTGAATAGAGTGCCTTTGGCGCCCCCTTATGGACTGGGTGGATGCTTTGTGTCAGGGATTTTAGTCTCCCTTAGGACCATTTCTCTTGCCCCCAGATGTGTATGCCCAATTTTTTAGATAGAGTGCAGCCCATACGGTGCTGAGGATATTTTCTCATGCACCTCGTCTCTCATTTGTATGTCCTGCGGGCTGCCATTGTCATCGGGTGCTGCGTATGATGTCATCCCGTTTTTTCCCCTCTTGCGGGTGGCGTCATCATGTTCAGGCTACTCGTGGTGTTGCCATGCTATGCGCGGCATCATCATCGATGTGTTGCGCAGGGCCGCGCCGCCGCCGTTTTGCGCACAGCGTCGTCGCCGACATTTTGAGCATGGCGTCATTGCCGCAGCGCCACGTGCGGTGTCACCTTTGCTGCATCCCATGCAGCTTGTTTGGCGGCTCACATGGGAGATATAAGGAAGACGCCAGAGACCACATTGGCGCCATTCCTCTCCTTACCACTTTGTTGGATGACATTGCAGTGAAGCTATGCCTTTTCCATGGGGGCCAATCAACTATAAACAACTTACCTGGATTGAGCATTTTGTAGCCATGCTGCTCAGCCTTTATGGCGGAACATATGTGAGGCTTTGCTCAGTAAGCGGCTGTTTAATTATTATTTTTATTTTTTGCTCTGTATTTTGAACATTGCCTCATGTCCAGGGGGGTTCTTTTTCCTTGGGGATTGGGTGACTCCTTATGAAGGGTCACCTTTCCTTGTGGATCAAGGGGCTTCCCTGTTGGGGGTTTCCCTTGTGGATTTGTTGATTAGGTGATTCCTTGGGAGGTATATATATATTTCAAAATTAGAATTGAATGTATCTTTACAGACATATTCCTTTCTTAGTTTTTTCAGTTGGAAATTTTGGGTCCCCCCTGTCCCTGTTTTTTGGTGCCCTTATGGGATTCTATCCAGTAGTCCCCTTATGTGATGAAAGGCGTGTTTTCTGCAGAGTTCCATGATGGTCATTGGTTTTGAGGGAATGCTCTCTCCAATAATATACTTGATATGTAAGTTTATGTGTGAGTTTGATATTTTGAAAATATTTTTCATGTTCCAAATGATATACATTTATTTGGATTATAAAATGTATCTATACTCTATATTTTCAGAAGTGGTATCAGTCCCCGAAGAAGAATATAATTTATACACATGTCGAAACGCGTTTGATATTCCCACTACTCATCATCATCTGTAATCTGTATGGATGGTATACTTATGTGTAGTGGGGCGATACCACTTGTGATACAATTTTTGTAAAATTATGATATATGTACATGTGTTTTTCTGTCCTGGTTTTTCATTCAGGAATCTTTTAATCATGTTTAAAATGTTGTATTAATAAATGTCTATTTTTTTAATACATACATACTGCCCATTTTTTTCAAAATTGCCTTAAAAATTCCATTCAGAGGTATTTACAATTTTATATATACAGGGATGATGGCAATTTACATGCCAACTTTGCATGAGTTTAACAATCTCATTATGACATATCAAGATGGGTGGAAGCATCACTTTAGTTTTAGAGTAAACCTAATACTCTATCAACTTTACATGGAAGTTCAAAATATTAAACACTGACTATATTCAACTATAATATTTTCATGCTGCACAAACATTCAGAACAAGTATTTGGATTTAGGAATTCTCACTTCACTCTGAGCTAACCTGAACTGGCCATATAGGGGTTGATTTACTAAAACTGTAGAGTGCAAAATCTGGTGCAGCTGTGCATGGTAGCCAATCAGCTTCTAGCTGCAGCTTGTTCAATTAGGGCTGGATCACACTGGTGCAATGCCAGACATAGCATGTGATTCACACCGCACTGCTGTGCTGATCACATGCAATGTCTGTGCAATACAAATTCAGCCATACAAACTGTATCGTTGAATTTGCATCGCATTCGGACCAAACTTGTGCAGGACCCTTTTTTTTGTCCGCACCAGAATCGGATGGCATAGGTTTTCACACACATGCCATTCGATTCTTGTCCGAGTTCACAGTTCACACTGCAATCTGCGAACCGATTTGGGGGTGTCATTAACTTTGTATTGACACCTGCAGTGGTTCGCAGAGGACAGTGGTGATTCAGGTGCGATGCAGGAACCCACACTGGATTCGCAGGGTTTCCTGCATCGCACCAGTGTGAACCGAGCCTTAAAGTAATTGTAAAGGCTTGTTTTTTTTCCCCTATAAAATAAACATGTTATACTTACCTGCTCTGTTGCAATGGATTTGCAGAGGGCAGCCCGGATCCTTCTCTCCTCAGGTCCCTCTTCTGTGCTCCTGCCCCCCCGTTGACTGCTCCCACAGCAAGCAGCTTGTTATGAGGGCACCCGAGCCAAGTAACAGCTTCCTGTGTCCATTCAGTCACGGAGCCCTGACCTGGCCCCGCCCCATCTTTTCCCTGATTGGCTAGCTGACTTTGATTGACAGCAGCGAGAGCCAAAGACGTGGCTCCTGTGTCTCAGCCAATCAGGAAGGAGAATATCGGATGGCACTCGTGGACATTGCTGGAGAGGGACCTCAGGTAAGTGTTAGTGGGGCTGAGGGGGGCTGCTGCGCACAGAAGGCTTTTTATCTAAATGCATAGAATGCATTCAGATAAAAAACCTTCTGCCTTTACAACCCCTTTAGAGCTGGTTCCCACTGAGGCAGCACGACTTGCAGCGCGACTGTCTCAAGCGACCTGCACACGACAGCAGCGGCAACTTGCAAAATGACTTCTATATAGAAGTCAATGCAAGTTGCCTCAAGTCGCCCCCAAAGTAGTGCAGTAACCTTTTTCTAAGTTGGAGCGACATGAGTCGCTCCTATTAGAACCGTTCCATTGTACAGAACAGAACGTGACTTGTCAGACAGCTAAGTCGCCTAACAAGACATCCCAGTGTGAACCGGCTCTTAAGCTTTGAAAAGAAAAAAACCTGCAAGCTGATTGGTTTCTATGCACAGCTGCATCAGATTTTGCACTCTCCAGCTTTTTTAAACCAACCAGATACTGTTATCTTTTAGTGTACAGCCACCAGACTGAAAAAATAAAATGAAAACAGATTTGTCCATCCACACAAACAGGGTCATTGGGGCATTATATTCTGGTGGCGGGACTTGTCCCTGTCAGAATACACTGATCAGCGACTATAGCTGCTGTTCCAGAAAATGTTTCCAACATGTCTATTTGACAGAAGTCATCAAATGATTGACTTCTGTTGAGCGAGCATGGCGACACTGATCAGAATCAGGTCTGTCCCTGCTGAACCGCCCAAATTTCGATAAATGCATGGCAAGCTTTATTCCAGGGGTCTTCAAACTATGGCCCTCCAGTTGTTCAGGAACTACAATTCCCATCATACCTAGTAATGTCTGTGAATGTCAGAGTTTTACAATGCCTCATGGGACGTGTAGTTCCACAACAGCTGGAGGGCCGTAGTTTGAAGATCCCTGCTTTATTCTATATCAGTGAGTATAAAAACCAGAGAAAGAAAGGCTATTATATTTTCAGAAGGAGGTTATCAATCACAGCCTATATGTTTCTCTCTGTACAGGTTCCCTTTTAACTAGCTATCTTTATTCATGAACACAAAAATCTATCTATCTATCTATCTATGGTTATAAATGACAGCATACATGTTTCCCTTAGTACCAGTACCTTTTATTATGTACCTTATTTTATAAACAGAATATCTATCTATCTTAAAACCTACACTCACACATACACACAAGTAGGAATCCACATGAACCTGTTTTAGGAGTCTCAAAGAAACAAGCCCAAAGTATAAAGTACACCAATAACAGCTACTGTATGCATTAAAGTCACAAAAAGATGCATTTTGGAAAGCTGACTTCAATTCCCTGTACTTTTCTCTAAGCCATATGTTTGATTTAAAACATTGTTTTATGAGAACAATGCAAAATAATAGCTTCATTTTTTTTAAATATACTCATGTTATAACAATTGTTGTGCCTGATGATTACCTTATTTTAGTTTTAGTGCAGAGTCTATTCACATCCAAACACTTGCAGTGCTTTTTCTTTGTGTTATGAATACTCATAGTGTCTGGATTTCCTGACATGCCATAGTTTTAATCCATAGATCATTGCACAAATCTTGAACAGGTCCTTAGCATGTTTTCCTGCCAGTAAGACTAAAGACAACTGAAACCCACATCGGAAAGGCTGGTAATGTAGCTTGTACACTTTGTGGTCCATTGTGTTTATTGAGTCTGTTGTAGTCAAAGCCCCACACTCCTCATAGCTCTTTAACCCTCCTGGCGGTTCCTCCATCCCTCCTCCGCGCACGGCGCATCCCCGCATGGGGACGCCCGGAACAGCAACTCAGTACTCCATTGTCTGTTCCTTCTTTTTAGAACTCCCCCCTTAGAAGCATGTGACCCCAGCTTATATGAGAGGCCTGCCCCCTTCCAATACCGCAAGATACTTGGTCAGGGCTCCTCACATGAGCTGCCTGACACTCAGATCTCAAGTCCAACCCCTCTTCCAGAACCATCCATCTGAAAGCAGGGGAGGCATCACTGAGTCAGAGCACAGGTGACCACCCCCCCCCCACTACACTGAACACTCCCAGTCCCAAATCACAACAACCAGGCCCAGCTTAAAGCACAGGCCTGGCTAAATTTACCTGCACTTGGGCCCTGAGCTAAAGAAATACTACTCTAGCACCTACCTTTTAGGTAGAGGGTGCTACATTCACCCCCAACTAAAATCAAAACTGCCCTTAGTTGTAGGAAAAATTAACTGACAAAATGCCTCCTTAATTAAGGAGGAAAGGCATCTCATATCTAACAGTTGGATGAGGAAAAGGAAACAAACTTGGAAGGGATAACATTGGTATAAAAGTACAAAATGACAAATCACATATACATTTGCACAGATTATACATCCTAACTGCAGATCCCTGCAACAAAAGTTTTGTTTGTCAAAAAGCAATATTTTTGTTTGTTTATAAATCTTGGTTTTATTTATAAAGCACAACGGCTAAGTGCATTACAATTTAACTAAACCCATTCGATTTTAGTCAACAAAAATTTACTGGAGATTTTAGTCGACTAAAATAACGACTAAAACTAAAACTGCATTTTAGTCAAAAGACTATGACTAAAACGAAATCGAAATTTGACGTCAAAATCTCTACTTTTGTTTAGTAAACAAGCTGGGGCAGTTCAGGGACCAATCAATTTTTCCTAACTGCTCTGGAAAAAAGTGAGATCCCTGACCTGGCAGTGTTGTCTTGCAGTCGAAACTGGTTCAGAAGACTAAATGAACATTAATACAAATGTTTTGACAGGTAATCCAATTATATTTTTTATTTGTGCCTTTATCTATTTTTTGCCTGGAGTGTAGCTTTAAAGTTTTCTGACAGTGAGCACTTCATATATTATTAAACAAGCAGGGTTTTCAAAAGAAATAAGCTTGCAACAACATAAAGAATCTACAGTTTACTTACTGTGAAAGGGGAGGATAGAAAAGTTTTGTATACTTAACATACAGTTGTATTAGTATTATGCACAGAAGGCAGTGCTTAAAGGAGTTTCTATGCATTAAGAAAAAAAGCCTTCTGTGTGTAGCAGCCTCCCTCAGTCCTCCCTAATACTTACCTGAGCCCCCTCTCTATCCAGCGATGTCCACGAATCCTTTGGCCGTTCGGGACTCTCCTCCTTATTGGCTGAGACACAGCAGCGGTGCCATTGGCTCCCGCTGCTGTCAATCAAAGTCAGTTGGCCAATCAGGAAAGAGAGGGGTGGGGCCGTACAGCAGCTCTCTGCCTGAATGGACACACGGAGCTGCTCGGTTTGGGTGCCCCCATAGCAAGCTGCTTGCTGTGGGGGCACTCGACAGGAGGGAGGGGCCAGGATCCAGGCTGCCCTGTGCAAATTCAATTGCATGGAGCAGGTAAGTATAGCATGTTTTTAATTAAAAAAAAATGAGACTTTACAATTACTTTAACCAGTTGCCGAGCAGCCGCCGTAGGTGTACGTTGGCTGCTTTAAGAGCTGTGGGTGGCATGCGTGTGCCACGATGCCAGAGCCGATGCACGTGGCTGGCGCCCGCGATGTCCATCGACCACCTGTGATCACTCCACAGAGAGCCAGAACAGGGATCTGTCAATATAAACAGACAGATCCCCGTTCTGACAGGGGAGGAGAGAAAGATCTGCTGTTCCCAGTGATCAGAACAGCGATCTCTCTCCTCCTCAAGTCAGTCCCATCCCCCCACAGTTAGAAACACCTCCCAGGGAACACACATTTAACCCCTTGATCGCCCCTAGTGTTAACCGCTTCCCTGCCAGTGACATTTACACAGTAATCAGTGCATTTTTATAGCACTGATCACTGTATAAATGTCAATGGTCCCAAAAAAGTGTCAAAAGTGTCCAATCTGTCTGCCACAATGTCGCAGTCCCACTAAAAATCAGTAATCACCGCCATTACTAGTAAAAAAAAAAAAAAATTATAATGAAAATGCCATAAATATATTCCCTATTTTGTATAACTTTTGCGCAAACCAATCAATATACGCTTATTGTGATTTTTTTTACCAAAAATATGTAGAAGAATACATATTGGCCTAAACGGATGAAGAAATTCCTTTTTTAAAATTTTTTTGGGGATATTTATTATAGCAAAAAGTAAAAAATATTGTTTTTTTCCCCCAAAATTGTTAGTTTTTTTTCTGTTTAGATCGCAAAAAGATTTTTTTTTTCTTTTTTTCTTTTCACAAAATTGTTATATTAGCAGGTTATTTCTCACACACAGCATATGCATACCACAAATTACACCCTAAAACACATTCTGCTATTACTCTACTACTCCTCCTGAATATGGCGATACCACATGTGTGAGACTTTTACACAGTGTGGCCACATACAGAGGCCCAACATTCAGGGAGCACCATTAGGTGTTCTTGGAGCATAAATTACAAATACAATTTCTTGACTACCTCTTACACTTTTGAGGCCCTAGAGCACCAGGGCAATGGAAATGCCCCAAAAATGACCCCATTTTGGAAAGAAAACAACCCAAGGTATAATCTATGAGGCATAATGAGTCTTTTGAACATGTCATTTTTTCTACAAGTTTTTGGAAAATGTATAAAGAAAATGAAAACACATTTTTTTTACACAAAGTTGTTCATTTATACAATATTTCTAACACATAGCATGTACATACCAAAAATTACACCCCAAAATAGATTCTCCTACTCCTTCTGAGCACAGCGATACCACATGTGGCAGACTTTTACACAGCCTGGCCACATAGAGAGGCCCAACATGCAGGGAGGACCATCAGGTGTTCTAGGGGTATACGTTTAAAATCTAATTTGACTACCTATTACACTTTTGTGAGACACTCTAGTGGCATGGATGTGGCATGTATGAGAACTGATGTGGCATGGATGAGCATGAATGGGGATGGATGAGCCGTGGATGGGGATGGCTGAGTATGGATGGGATGACTGAGCATGAATGAGTATGGCTGAGTATGGCCGGGTACGGCTGGGTACAACTGAGTATGGCTGAGTATGGATGGGATGGCTGGGTATGGCTGAGTATGGCTGGGTATGGATAGGGGTGGATGGGATGGCTGGGTATGGCTGGGTATGGCTGGGTATGGCTGAGTATGGCTGTGTATGGCTGGGTATGGATAGGGGTGGATGGGATGGCTGAGCATGGATGGATGGATGAGTATTGCTGAGTATGGATGAATGGCTGAGCATGGATGAGTATTGCTGATTAGGGATGGATGGATGAGCATGGATGGATGAGTATTGCTGAGTATAGATGGATTAGTATTGCTGAGTATGGATGGATGGATGAGTATTGCTGAGTATGGATGGATGAGTATTGCTGATTAGGTATGGATGGCTGAGCATAGATGAGTATTGCTGATTAGGGATGAATGGATGAGCATGGATGAGTATTGCTGATTAGGGATGGATTGCTGAGCATAGATGAATATTGCTGATTAGGGATGGATGGCTGAGCATGGATGAGTATTTCTGATTAGGGATGGATGACTGAGCATGGATGAGTATTGCTGATTAGGGATGGATGGCTGAGCATGAATGGATGGTTAAGGCTGCAATGGGCACAAATCAGTGCTGTGGGCACTACAGATCCAGCCCACAGCACTGCTGCACCCGATCTGTGATGCGCCGGGTCCGGTCAGGGATATTCCCGAGTGCGCGCCCCAGGGGACGCGCGGGAGCACGATTCTGGGAGGAAGTCAATGTACTCCCTCCCAGAGTTATTGAGCCGTGCTGTAGCTGTCATTCGGCTATGGCACGGTCGTTAAGTGTTTAAATACTTTTTCTTATAGTTCACTTTTTATTTTATCTTA
Organism: Aquarana catesbeiana; assembly: GCF_042186555.1. Taxonomy (NCBI): domain Eukaryota; kingdom Metazoa; phylum Chordata; class Amphibia; order Anura; family Ranidae; genus Aquarana; species Aquarana catesbeiana. The sequence continues at coordinate 734,477,397 of NC_133324.1, forward strand.
AAAAGAAACTGTCAGCATAGGTATGTGGGAGCTGCACTCCCAAGGCCATCAGAGCATCAGAGATCACCTGAAGCCAGGTAGTTACTTTTACTCCCTGACCTCACATGTTGTCTCCAACCTTTTTGGTCAGTCATATGACAAGGGACAGCTTTCAAACGTGACATGACTTACAGTCTCCTGATAGTAAGTAAAGCTAAATTAAGGCAGGGACATAAATCTTTTACAACTGAGCCTCCAGTTATAATAACTGAGGACTCAATATTCAGATTTCTGCAAATTTAAATATTTTTAAATACTTAGCTGCTTCATTCTTGTTAGATTTTCTTTCTTTCCAAAATAATAAAAAAACACTTTAACCCAAAAACTTTAATCTGCACACTTTAGAGTTGCTTTACTAAAGGCAATTAGGCTGTTTGATTTGCTGTTGCACTTTGCCCCAGAGCATTCAGGTGCAAGAAAAGAAAAGAAAAAAACAGTATCTTTGCTTGCACATGATCGGATGATGGGAGTCAGCAGAGCTTCGCCTTGTTCATTGAGCTCTAGGGAAATTTCACTTTGAAAGTGTAACTTCGCTTGCAAAGTGTGCAGCCTTCTTGCTTTTAGTAAATCCACCCCTTTGTCTCAAATGTAGAGCATTTAGGATAATTTTAAGACATTGATGGGTCTAGTGCGAACATCTCAAGGGTGAGCTAGCATGTAGTAAAATGGAGATGTGTAAAGTTTGCCATGACAAAGTGTGTGTGTGTGTTATTGCCTTATGAGTTTATGTGAAATTTCCATTAATAGCTGTAAAATATTGTAATTAAGAATATATTTCATTTAGCTTGTATCTATGTAGGGCGTAACATATTATCTTCACAGAAGTCTCTGTTAGACCAGACAATTCTGTGCCTAGGCTTGTGTATCTAAACAATGGGACCCAAACCTCATTGTTCTACACATATTCACTTCAAAGGATCCCATGTTTGGCTATGCAATGAAAGGAGGCCAACCCGCAATCAATACTTAACTTCCCGGGAAAAGGTCAAGTTAATCTCCTGCTCAGAATAGTCACAAGGGTTTGCATTAAAGGGGGCTGACTTATGCAAAGTATAGGGATTGGAGATGTAGCCAGTCCTTAACCAGGAATAGGGAAGCCCACCAATCAGAGCCACGCCATGCCAACCAATGAGGCATCAGCCTGTAATGATATACACAGACTAGATGGGAGAGAAACACACACTCTATGGTAGAGTGAATGGAACCTCTATGGGAATGGTAAATATGATAAACCTCCCTTGTACTTTTATCTAGATATGTTGGTCTTATGTATTTTCTGTCCTACTGTTTGTAGATTAATGTTTTAAGGAATATACTCTGTATTCCTTCATGTAATCCATGATTTTTACCCTTTTCCTGTACAATTAGATAGATTGCTGTGTATTAGTCTAGGCCTACTTTACTATATACCAATAATTTTTTGTTATTGTATTAAAGCTTTCACTCATGGTCAAATAACTAATTTAACCCAAATCATATCTGAGCGATATTAAATCTCAAATATAGTATACGGTAACAGTGTTTTAGGCAGTCTATTCCCAGTCTAGATGGGTACCATCTAAACTCTGGCACAACCTACTGACATTTGTAACACAACAGCCTTTTTGGCTTTAGCTACTGTCACATTATAGGTATTTGAAAGTCCAGCTGAATTTACCATTGGTCCAATATTAAACTCTACCATTAATGAAACATCTGTAAAGCCTGGTACACACCAGTAGTTTTTTCTCATTCAACCCAGCAGGGCTGAACGAAAAAAAAAAACTGACAGCTCAAGAGGAGCCGCTGTAATATCTAGTACAGCGATCTCCCCTGCTGTAATATTGTGTTCTGACAGGTGGAGGCCCCCCCTCTCCAAAACACTCTGGCAGAGTGCTGAGTGGCAGCCAGTCGGCAGACCTTCTTTGGTCAAGGCCCTTCCACAGAAGGTCCCTGTAGGAGCCACTCCAGTACACATATGTCGGCCAGTTTCTATTGAACCGGTCAATGCCGTCTGACATTTGGCCCCTGTACTAGGCTTAACAAAATCTGTTTGTATAGATGAGCAACGCTTCAATCCTTAAAAGCTTTTAGTCCTGCTAAGTGTAATTTTGATTTAATGTGCACAAGGAGCTGGACACATGGGTCAGACAGGATGCGCACTAGATAACTTTGTCTGACCTCTGGCAATTTGTAACAACTGCCAGCACAGACAGAGAACAATGGGAACTTGGTATAGTGACCTAGTCAGTTCACTTTCTTACCAGATAACAGTCTACTGCTTTTTGGAGTCTTAGCGCAGTCTTGTCGTGGCTAATAGGAGAGACAGTGCAATTCTTCAAAGTACACAGTTGGAGATGTCACTCCAATGTACTCTTCAAGTTTATAGAATATCCAAGTGTAATGTTAAACCTTGCAGCCTCCATGGCAAATCTGGAGGCAAATATAAATGGTGGTAAAACATAAAGGGCACACCAGATAGCATAGGTAGCAAATAAATTCACTTACAAAGCAGGTGAAAAAAATGCATTTAGAAAATAGTGACGTGACCAGGTCACATTAGCAAAGCAGATTTGTCATGGTCATAGTACATATGCAAAATGAACACTTCCCAAAAGCCATCAAAATAAAAGTTAGGTTGTAATAATGGAAAAAAAACGCCAAAGGACACTGAACAAATCAGGGGTGAAAATGGCAATACTTGTTCAAAGTCATATGTAGTGAATGACAATTAAGCAGGTAACTTGGGAAAAAGTACCTCTGCTGTCGCGTTTCAGGCCCTGCTCCTTCATCTTAGTGGAGGACAAAAAGTACTAGCAGCAGTTAAAGTGCTACTAAAGGCAAAATAAATTATGACATACTGTATATGATGCCGTCTGTCACTTGCATTAACAAATCTGTCTTTGTTTGTCTGATTTCTCACGTAACTTGTGTTTTTACTTGTTGATTCTGCTCTTATTTTTCAACTTCCTTTAACACTGTAAGCTGTGCAGCAAAAGTGGAAGTTAGAGGTTTGAGACAAACCACTGGGTGCTTACAATGGTCAGATCATTTTCAACTATGTAAAACTGTTATCCCAAAAGGAAAAAAAAACAGTTTTTACAAAGCTCTTACAAAGTGTTAGCTGGAGTAAAGCCACATGGGCCGAATCTTGGGAGACAACGGCAACTGTTCCCCTGTCAGAACACAACAGCTCAGCGGGAGAGATTGCTGGACTAACCTCACATGGTTAGTACAGCGGCTTCAACCTGAGCTGACAGTTGTTTTAAGCTTAACCCCTGGGTTGAACAAAAAAAAAAAAAAAAAACAAATAGTGTGTACCAGGCTTTAGGCTTTAATTATTTATGTAAAGTCTATCTAAATCTACTAGCCCACCTAACACTACTCTCTCCAGACAGTCCTGCGGTCCAAAGGTGTCTCCATTGCTTCTCCATAGATAGTGGAGACACCGTTAGACAGGAAGTGTATTACTGGCAGGATCATCAGTTAGAAAAAAAGGGAAAAGGCATAATAAAGAAAGATAATCCAGCCACCACATTTAAGGGTCAACGAGCAGCAATCTAATAAAGTTTGTTTTTGAGCTTAATACTCCTTTGATTATAAAGGACCAGAAATAACTACCAAAATTGTACAGAAAAAGTAGTGGCTTGAAATGTGGGTAAGTGAAATCAAGGAAAGACTGATCAGAGCTTTCATTTAATGACAGCAGTGCCTAGGTGTCTTTTATTTAACCACTTCAATACGGAGCATTTTCACCCCCTTCCTGCCCAGGCCAATTTTCAGTTTTCGGCGCTGTAACATTTTGAATGACAATTGCGCGGTCATGCAACACTGTACCCATATTTTTTGCGCCATAAACAAAGGAAGAGCGACAAGTTTGGAAAAAAACACAATATTTTTTACTTTTTGCTATAATAAATATCCCAAATTAAAAAAAAACAAAAAATTTTTTTCCTCAGTTTAAGCCGATATGTATTCTTCTTCATATTTTTGGTAAACAAACAAATTGCAATAAGCATATATTGATTTATATAGTGCCTACAGAATAGGGGATAGATTTATGGCATTTTTATTATTGTTATTTTTTTACTAGTAATGGCGGCGATCAGCGATTTTTATCATGACTGTGACATTGCGGCGGACATATCAGACACTTTTGACACTATTTTGAGACCACTGACAGTTATACAGCGATCAGTGCTATAAATATGCACTGATTACTGTATAAATGTCACTGGCAGGGAAGGAGCTAACACTAGGGGGTGATCAAAGGGGTTAAATGTGTTACCCAGGGAGTTATTCAAACTGTAGGGGGAGGGGACTGATTAGGGGAGGGGACCGATCGGTGCACACACAGATCCATGGTCCTGCTCTGTAACGAGCGACTGCGATTGCCCGGCGGACATCACGGCTGCCGGACACGTGCATCGGCTCCTCAGTGACGCGACGGGCGCGGACTTGTACCTCCTATACCATCGGGAAGCCAAGGACATCATATGACGCCCACCCAGGATGGGAGATCCCATCTGCGGATGTCATATTAAAGAAACGTTTATTTGTCTTAGTAGAAAAATAAACAATTCTTACATGGCAGGTAGCTGTATTTTGTATGCATTTGTGCAGGATGTTAAATTACAGGTGTCAGCACAGATAGTACAAATCAGCATTGTTATGTATTGTTGGTCTTCTTCATCAAAACAAAATTTTTTGTTTAATTTTTGTAATAGTGCTCCATTCTACAGGGAAACAAAACAGTAACCATAAAACATTTAGCATCTAACAGAGCATGGATATTCATTCTTCCTGGCAGGTTTCAGTGGTAATGAGCCCTTACAGAATGCCCACTCTGGGTTCCCCAGGGCATGGAGTCTAAGCCCCAGCCAGACAGAAGGTGACCCAGGAAGCTGAGGTCAGGGCAGCTGACAGGCAAGCACAAATGGTAGAGGAAGCCACAGTCGGTACATGGAAGTCAGACACTGAACACATGTAATACAAGGCAAACAGGAGCTCAGGGAACTAATACACTTCTTATAAGGAAATGATTCCGGACAGCTGCACTTCCAAAAATCCTTTTATTGAAGCTTCATATGACAAGTGGTTGATAGATGGAGCAGGGGACAAAGAGGTAGATGCGTTTCACGCAAATGTAAGCGCTTAGTCATATACCTAATGATATATGACTAAGTGCTAACATTTACATGAAACGCGTCTACCTCTTTGTCCCCTGCTCCATCTGCCAACCACTTGTCATATGAAGCTTCAATAAAAGGACTTTTTGAAGTGCAGCTATCCGGAATCATTTCCTTATGTTACACAGCATGCGAGCTGGGCTAGCAACTGACTACTGTGTGTGGGGATTAACCAGAGACCCACTCACCTGTAGCGGCTTTTTTTGTTTCATTAATATGTTTCTTAGGCAACCTGGGCTACACTGAGCATGGTAAGGTAGATAAGAAAACTGCTGGCTAGATCGTGCCAGTTTTGTTAACATGCAGTAACTGTAGATAATATTTTGTATTTCCAAATAGTTTTAAGCATTAACTATCTCTAATGAGATCAAGAGTCTGAAGATCTATCAACCTATGCTAAACTATAACCTTAATCTGGTAGGATTCACCACTGTACTAAAAGGAGGGGGTGACAGTCATGTGACATGTATCCTATAGATTCCAAATTTTGGATACTTTTGTGGCTGTCCCCCAGCTTCACATGTAATTTTGTAGGACAGGAGGGCATTGTTAATTAGCGCTACCAATTCTATAATTTTAGGGGTGTATGTACATTCCCAATGAAGCGCAATTAGTTTTCCAACAAAAAAAAAAAAAATCTGATAAGTGTCTCAGAGGCATTGGGGTTATCTTTTGTGAGTAGGGCAAGGAGTGCTTACCTCATTGAGAAGACTCTGCCTATTTCGTAGGTTGAGTTATACTTGCCAGGAAGGTGTGGAATAAGGAGGTATTGATTTTTCATATACTGCTCAATGGGATAGCCATGCAAACCAGGAGATTTAGTTTTTTTCAGAAACATATGTATGGCTAGGTCAATCTCTAGGGGGCATTAAAACTGATTTTATGGTCAGATGGAAGCATTGGTAAGTGGACTGCATCTAGATATTCTTCCACCTCAAATATGGTGGAAAAAATATGGGAAAATATGGAAAAAATGGGGGAAAAAAGGGAAAAAAATCTGTCCAAATCACATGCAGTTTCACGCACCGCTCCTGTGTGAACCCAAGCTTGTCATAGTGACTTCAGCCTGGGTTCACACAGGAGTAGTGTGGGAAACCAATCACATCGCATTCCTGGTAAAATCGCATCTGATTCTTTGCAGTGCAATTCGAGCCCATTTATTTTGTATGGTTTCAAATTGCACTGAAAAGGTATCGGTACTTGCTATCAGTGAATACTTGTGTACAAGTATTGGTACTCATACTCGTCGGTAAAAAAGCAGTATCAGTACAACCCTATATTAAACCCTCCATTTTTTAGCCACTTTCAGCAGCTGATTTAATCACTTGCTGAGTATGCAAACTCTTCATCTTTTGTTTGAAAAATCTTTTTTAATTAAAATTTTCAAATTACACATACAGCTGTAGTCCACGCAGGGGCAAGGCAAACAGGTCACATTCTCGTACAGCAACATATAACATAAGAACTAAACAAAACAATCTAATAAACTACTGCCCCAATGTGGGGAGAGGGTTCAGTTCAGGGTTAATTATGCTCAAACCTGGGATATCAGGATACAAATTAAGATGGTTACGTCGGGACTGAGTGTGTGGTCAGAGATTATGCTTTAACTAGAATTGGCTTGATCGCCTCTTGTTGTAGTGGAGTCATCAAGCCAGCATGCCCAAACCATATTCAATCTATTGGGGCAACCCCTGTTCACATAGGTGGCCTTATACAAGGGTAGACTGGCATTTATCAGACCCTTCCAGAATTGGACAGAAGGAGGGGATGGATGCTTTCAATTCATTGTGATGGCTTTACAAGCGTAAAACAGTAAGAGGTTAATGAGTATTCTCCTGGCCATGGTCACTGACAGTTGCTCAACCAATCCTAACAAACAATATCTTGGGTCGCATGGTATATGGAGGTTGGTTACATGTTTAATCACTTGAAGGACCTCTTTCCAGTATTGCTGTATTGCTGGACAGCTCCAAAAGATATGGAAAAACTCTCCAGGTTGGTGCGTACATCGCCAACACAATGGGGAAAGTGCCGCAGACATCCTGTGGAGCCTGTGAGGTGTATAATATGCTCTGTGCAGAATTTTATATTGAACCATTTTATCCCTGGCTGAGACCAGGGGGGAGAAGGGGAAATCCCAAATCTCCCTCCAGTCATCTTCATCCAGTTCCGAGATGCCCCACACCCATTTCCTGTGGAGGGAGGACAGCTCAGGACTAGCAGCCATGAGTAGGTAGCCAAAAAATAAAGATAGTTACCACTGCTCCGGACAATCCAAACGAAAGTCTCCTTTCCTCCAAGGCAAAAAAGAGAGAGCCCCAGGTGCTAACAATTGCTGGTACAGCGGCTAAGCTGTACCATTCCAGCGGTATCATTATGTACTATATACTTATTCAATAAAGAAGAATTTTATCTGCTTATTCCAGTGTGCGGCTGTCCAGATCCTTCTACATGATCATATAGGTAGTCATAAAGTTGAGACGTGGGCTTTTCCAAGTCCTTCACTCGGAGGGTAGATTCCAATTCTGAGTATGATAAAGTTACCTGTTGGCCCAGAAATTTGCACCTGAAGGCATGAGCAATCTGAAGGTATCTAAAATGTGCATGTACAGGGCTTCAGCAATGGGTTCCATGGCCAGGGTGAGGAGGGCCTGGGAGAGAGGGCACCCCTGTCTGGTACCCCTCTGCAGGGGAAAGGGGGCAGATAGCAAGCCATTAAGCCTTATGCTTGCCAGGGGCCAGTGTAGCACGTACGTACCCAGTCAATAAATTTTAGTGGGAATCCCATCCTCCTCATCACATCCCATAAATACTCCCATTCCACAGTATCAAATGCCTTTTCCATGTCTAGGGTGGCAATCGTCCTAGTACCCTGATTTGTGTGGGGGGCATGGATAGTGGAGAATAAATAAAATGGGGGTTGGTGCTGTGCTGTTCACATACAATTAGTAGAGAAATTCTTGCTGCTAGAGGTAACAGTACATATACAAATCAAATAAAGTTCACACGGACAATAGAAGGCAAATGTGGCTAATAACAAAGTGCACAGTGCATAATAGATTCCTAATGATACTGTTATCAAAGTGCAAAGTGCATAATTAAAATGCTAATAATGCAATAGTACTTCTATATCTGAGGTGTTTGGAAAACAAAATACATAAATTGTGCAAAGTCGCAAAAATCAACTGTGCAAAGTCACAAAATCAACTGTGCAAAATACGCAAATATTATCTTGTGCAAAGTTGCAAAGTGCAAATATATTGTGCAAAAGGCAATAACGAGTGCAAGATTAAAGTAAAGTCCATTGCTGTGCAAAAATGCAATGATGCTGTGTGCAATGTAATAAAGTCCAGAGATGTGCATAGAATGCAATTGAACTTGTGCAAAATGTAATAAATTTCTTCTTTGTGCAACGGATATTCAGATGTGCCAAACAAAGGGTGCTGAGGAATATATATCTCCTCTTCGTGCAGAGACACACACTGGTGAAAGTGGCCTCTTACCTTGCAGTAATGAGGTAACTGCATATATGTACAAATCAGTAGTGGCTGCTTCTCCGTTATGTTCCTGGACCAGTATGGCTCTGTAACTGTCTTTGTCTCTTGGTGGATGCACGGAGAGGTAATAAGAGAAGAGAAAGGGGGTTCCAGATAGTGTAGTATGTTTAAACAACGTAGTTTTATTAGTAAACAAACTCAGGGTACTCAAAGGACAAACAGATTAAAAGGACCTTGCTCCACGAGCGGCAAGCTCGTTTACCAGAGTCAGCCTGAATGCCTTTCCTTCCTTATGCGTGGCGTCACGTGACTTCATCAGGGGATAATGGGAAGGCATTAAGTTTAAATAGTCTATTACATTGATTGTAATGGGCGGCCATTTTCCTTTAGTTCAATGCATAAATAGCATTGCGGCCATTTTCCGAGGGATCGTCTGTATATAGAAGCGTGGCCATTTTGTTGGTTATATAATACTACAAAGCGTGGTCATTTAAAAGGTGGTAATTAGTTGTTAACACACCAATGTATGTGCGGCTTGCATAGTAGGAGAGCGGCACATACAAGCAGTAATTTAAAAGGGAAAATAAAGAATAAGCAGGCAGATGTTGCTGAAAGAAGGTGTGAGATCTAAAATTAGTTTTGGACCGCATACTAATATTTAAAAAATAACATAATAGGGTAAGATGGACATCAGTGCTGAGCAATAAAGAACATAAAATCAAACAGTAATATCAACAATAATAAAATATTCATATAGTGCCTTAGAAGTGTATAAAAATCTCAGACATTATACCAATAACGATACCAGGTAAAAGTATATATTATTACGTATATCTATAGATATATCTATATATAGATATATATATATCTATATATATATAAATACAATACATGTAAAAAAACTACATATAAAATATATATACATAAAAGAGAGGCATATAAATGCGGGCATATAAAATTGGATGGAATAGCACACTGAGAAACGCAATCATAAGTAAAGAAAAAAGGATTTCGATACGGATAATAAAATATTAAAAATTAAAATATAAAAAATATATAAAATCCCTAAAAATCACTGAGAAAGCAGTTGAGGTCAAATTCAATATTAAGGCCATGAGGCGAGAAAGTGTCTAGTGTAAAGATCCATTTTGATTCTAACTGGCTGAAGGTCCTAACCTTACAGTATGACTTCTCTGCCAGTGTTTGATATCCGGTTCTATTCCCCAGAATTTTAATTCACTCGGGTCTTTATTCTGGCATAGAAGAAAGTGTTCTGATACACTATGTTTATCATATCCATTAATGATATTTTGAACGTGCTCCTTGATGCGCACCTTTAGGGGTCTTTTGGTGAGCCCAATGTATTGTAGGCCACATTTACACTCGAGGGCATAAAAAGCTCCTTCTGTATTGCAGCAAATAAAAGTCTTTGACCTCATAGGTGTCTCCTGTATATGTGGATATGAAATTAAATTTCTTTACATTTGGGTGTTTGGTTTTCGTACACGCAAAGCTTTGTTTACAGGGATGAAAATGAGACCTCTTGTTGGTGGATCCAGTACATTTTTCACTACTTTATCTTGGATAGTTGGTGCTCTTTCGTATATAAATCTAGGGTGGGTTGGTAGTACTCCTTGTAACTGTTTATCTGCCAGAAGGATGTGCCAATGTCGTTTGATGATTCTTTCTATCTTCTTGTGTTGTACGTTGTAATCAAGAAAGATAGGTGCTACTGCCATTGTTGTCTCCTGTTTGATCTTTTCTTTGATTAATTAGTTTCGGTTCATTTCTGTCACTTCCGTTATCTTCTCTTTGATGAATAGACTGTCATATCCTTTCTTGGTGAATATTTGTTCCATCTTTTCTGCCTGCACCAGGAAAGTGTCTAGATTGGTACAATTCCGTCTCACCTGCATTAGTTGTCCTTTGGGGACTTTGAAAAGCCAATTCTTGTGGTGGCAACTCTCAACCGGGAGAGAACTATTCCTATCCACGTTTTTGAAGTGTGTTTGTGACGTTAATTTGGAATCGTCTTGTAAAATTTCCAGGTCAAGTAATATTATATTCTTTTCACTAATGTCCCAGGACAGTTTAATGTTTCTGTCATAGATGTTTAAGTTTACGAAGAATAGGGTCAGCTGATTTTGGTCTCCTTTCCACAATATAAAGACATCATCAATATATCTTTTACATATCACTAGTTTTTCAGGTCTATTATTGAAAACATTTTCCTCTTCCCATTGGGCCATGAATAGGTCTGCCACACTCGGGGCAAATTTGGCTCCCATGGCGACTCCTTTCAGTTGATGGAAATAGTTCTTGTTGTACCAAAATAATTCTTCTTTGAACAGAAATCTAGACATTTTATTAAAAACTTTCTTTGTACACAGGGCAGTTTGGTATGTGTCCTAAAACCCTATTTAGCAGCTTTACATACTTGGTACGTCCGGGAAATTTGGCTGTACGCTATGCACACACCATATTTCCTGTGCTAATAAGCACACATTTCATCTGATGATATAATGCACCCATTAAATAACCCATGTCTCCCCCTTTCCCCAGTAAACAGACATCACCACAGCTTATGTTCTCAGCTCCATCAGCATGACTGTCGCCAAGCAGTTGACTGGTTCTTTTATTCAAAGACAACAAAAGAAATTACAAAGAGGAGGTCCTGGCTCCAACAGCCAATCGCCTCCTACACAGTATGTGACCTCACAGGAAATAACCAAATAAGGATGTAACAACACAGGATGTAAATGTCAACACAGGATAAATGAATTTATATAACAACCAATGAACGATGACTACAGGAGTCTTATATGCGTGTCTGAGCAGAGACAGGGTGCATGCATGTTTTTGCTTTCACCTGTACCTGGAAGCTAAACAAGAGAAGCTGCATGGCTTTCAAACATGGACTCCGTCTCTGACAATAACAACCCAAAAGACTCCCATATTTCCGCTGATAGGAATCTCTTTCGCTGGCAGACATACCCCCACTCTGCAAACACTTCTCTACATCCCCAAGGAGCTTTTTGCTATCAAACGGATCTCAACCAGTGTCATTATGCCCCAGTCAGCTCTTTAGAGCGGGCTGCGGGAGCTCTAATACTGGGAGACACTTATGACGATACATATTAAATACATATTTATAAAATTTCCACAACAGTGCCTCCTCTTGTCATATGCTCCCATGTGTTCCTTGATGAATCTTGATCTTCTTCTTACACCTGGAAATGAATCAGTCCTTAATGAGTCCATAAAAAGGAAAACACGGCTTGACGTGTAGACTCTGTTCTTCAGGAGGGATGACTTAGAAGAGGGCATGAAGGCCGGTCGGTCTGGGATCCTCTGTGTCTTGTACTTGGGTTGGGCTTCAGGGCATCGACATCTGCTCGGGCTCTGTTCACTAGTCCAATCAGGCAACAGGAGCACCTCATTACGACATATAGAAGGAATAGAAACAAAATGACATGAGTATATATATTCCTACTTCTTTCGACCACGATCCAATGGAAAATAAAAAAATCCCCAAAGTTTCTCAAACCCTTAAAAGGATTCCAACCTTCACTAGCTATAGCTCTGGCTTTGCCTTGCAGGGATCTAAACCTTATCCTTATGGGCCTGAACTTTGTCACTAGTATCCCCGATCCAGGTATAACAATCTTTACTTATGAATTCCCAGAAACCCCCCTTGGACTGTGGGAACTTCCTTGTAGCTTCAACAGTTACATGAAACATCCCATCCTTAATGGATGAGAAATTGTTTAATAGTTTCATAAGCTCAAGCCCCCACCGTATACAAGCAGGAAACCCTGCCCAGACCTGGATGGGGTTGGTGAGCAATTCCCTTCCAGCTGTCCCTGCCATTCTTACCTTCTCTCGCGCCATCAGATCCTCACGATCGGCCGCGACATAAGATGCTGGGACGAGTTTTACCAGTTCACTCTTGCATTAGGGGAATTACCTTATAAGCTGTAGATCCGCATTAATACCAAACTAAAGTTGAAGCACACTTGTGGGCTACCTAGTTGTCCTGATACCAAAGCTGGCAAGATCCAGAGCTGTTGTTAAAACTATAACCAATTTTACCCTCTAGAAATGTATTGTTAAATTCTATTGACAAGTGTCTGTTTGGATTTTACTAGTTTGTCAAAACTCCTCATACCAATATGAACATCCTATACAGCATGTACTGCTGTCATCGCTGGGGACTAAAGCTCAGTGGAGATTCAGAGTAGACCCAGCAATTGGTCCTCTTCGCTTTCTTAGTTAGTCGGAGAAAACACTTTAAAAATATAAATAAACAAAGGTACTCCTCATCTTTTGGTGTAGTTGAGCAGCTTCTTGCAGTGGCTGGCGTGGACCCAGTTGTCCCGTCCCTCAAACTTCTTTACAATGTCCCAGTCACCTATCACAAACTTGGCTAGAATTAGAGCAGTTAGTATTATTGGTTTGAAAATTGTGATTCTCACCATTATCACCGCCCCCCTTTTTCCTCCTCATTACAAACTGGAGGAAAACACAAGGTTTAGAATGGTGCAGAAAGAAAAAAACAATAAAACAGTGAAATAGCCTGTGATACTTTTACCTTCTTATACGCCTGCTTTCTATGTACATACACTTTCAGAAACTCCTTGGACCTGAAAAGATACTTATAAACAAAAGTTTTTACTCTATCCTTCATATTAAACCTGCAAAGAATGGTAAACAATACAACATTCGTGTACATTGGTAAATTGTCACTGACATTCCTCAATAACTAAACCCTCTGTAACCCTTACTTTCACGTTCCTACTAAAATACAACACCCGCGACACGTAAGAGGGCTGTCGCAGTAGGTTCAAACATATTCTTGCTACCACATACAAACAATGAGAAGACTAAAACATGAGACAAACATTTAGATACAAATGTGGGGGAGATATTTCGTAGTTCTCAAAACAAAAATTAAAAAAAACAACCAGATGGAATGCTACCTTTACTCTTTTAGTGATAGAAAAAAATACAATGGGAGAAACATGAGAGCAGCTCGGAATCTTTGCATGAACCAGCCAGTGGCGTTGTTAGGTGGGTGCGGGGGGTGCGGGCCGCACCGGGTGACACCCGCCAGAGGGGTGACACCCGTAGGTAGCGGCACACACCGCTACACTGCCCGCTGCGGCTTGTGCTGTGTCCCTCAGCACAGCGGACTGAAGCCGCCTCCCCCTCCTCTCTGTTTACTTCACACAGGAGGAGGAGGAGCCCGAGGGACACACACGGCTGTGTGCATCTGTCCGCGCTGTTCTGAGGTCTGTAAACTTTATGCATACAGTATGTGGGTGGACATGTGCAGGGGGATTCTATACTAATGGGGGGCACTGCACTGAGGGGGATTCTATACTAATGGGGGGCGCTGCACTGAGGGGGATTCTATACTAATGGGGGGCGCTGCACTGGGGGATTCTATACTAATGGGGGCTCTGCACTGGGGGGGATTCTATACTAATGGGGGGCGCTGCACTGAGGGGGATTCTATACTAATGGGGGGCGCTGCACTGAGGGGGATTCTATACTAATGGGGGGCTCTGCACTGAGGGGGGAATCTATACTAATGGGGGGTCTGCACTGAGGGGGGATTCTATACTAATGGGGGGCTCTGCACTGAGGGGGGGATTTTATACTGATGGGGGAGTCTGCACTGACGGGGGATTCTATACTGATGGGGGTCAGCACTGGGGGGGTGTATGTACTGATGGGGCGGTCTGCACTGAGGTGGGAGGTTGATACTGATGGAGGGGGTCTGCAGACTCTGTACTGAGGGAGGGTTTCTGTACTGATGGGAGGTCTGTACTGAGGGAGGGGGTCAGTACTTAGTGGGGGGTCTATACTGAGGAAAGGGGGTCTGCATTGAGCGGGGGTCTGTACTGATGGAGGGGGTCTGTACTGAGGGAGGGGAGTCTGTACTTAGTGGGGGGGTCTATATTGATGGAAGGGGGTCTGTACTGAGGGAGGGGGGCTATATTGAGTGGGGTCTGTAGTTAGTGGAGGGGGGTCTGTACTGAGGTAGTTGGTGGAGGGGGGTGACACCAATTTTTTTGGCACCGGGTGACACCAACCCTAGTGACGCCACTGGAACCAGCCACATAAAGTTCAAAAACAGGCCTGATAATTTTTAATCACACAAACATGTACTACACATCCATCAACTCACTCATCATTACAGATTTCTAAAGCCACAGCTGAACTACTTCCAAGGTACTTTTATTCTGGGGTCTCGTTCCTCCAGACATCAAAAGTACCTTCCAAAGGAGTACACCTTACTGTACCATCTGACCATATCTGCCAATCTTTAAAGGGTTTAATGTGCCCCAAAACTAGGCTTCATGCATTGTGCAGCCATCTGACTGTGGGAAGCCTCGCATTCCTTCCCTTGCATGGACCTCCTAGTGCCCATGATGATTCAAATCGGCTTATAGTCTTACCCCTGCGTCCAGGGAAACCCCTGCACTTATTTAGGCGAGCACCGCCCAATGCCTTCTTTTACGGTGGATCGATGCACTACAACCACTGTATCTGTTCCAATCCTACTAGAAACCCTAACCAAGGCGTCAACTCTATGGCTTGCTGTCCAAACACTTTTGGCACAGAACTACAGAGTACCACTCTTTTAACAACCAACTATTAACTATGCCAAATGATTCGTCAACAACCACAGATCAACCCCCGAATTATGTCTCTACCCCTCACAGTGTATGCATACACAAGCGCATTGCGCTGTATGACCGTACACTGCGTCGCCAGACTAAACTGCACAGAGCACTTATGCCTGCTTTCTCTACAAAACATTGTGGCTTCTCTCTGTACCTAAATATTACAACAATAACATGGATGCCTCCTGTTAGCTCTCTATGCAAAACTGTATTACCGTATAAAACTAAAAAAAAACAACTGGAATTAAATTTAAAACACTCTTCCGAACGCCAGAGTGTTTTCCATTGTCCTTCCAAGCACAAATCTCAATGCTTGTGTAATAGGACCCCAAGCTCCTCCCACCAACTTCCTGTGGATACATCAAAAGAACTTCTTGTCTTCTCAGCTCTAAAAACCCATCTAACTGGTTTAATATCAATGAACAGGAAAGGGGGGGGGGGGGGGGGCTAGCTTCATATTATGTCTATCAAGACATTAAAAATTGCAGGCTATACAATACAAGCCTCAAAACAATGACATGCCCTCTGAGAAACTCCCAAACATTTCCATATAAAAATAAATAGTAAAAGCTAGTAATTCAATGCAAAGTAGACCGCATGGCTACACACACACACATACAAAGGAATTGGAACAGCTTCCCCTCTAGGGTGACCCACAGGTCAAACAGCACAAAATCCTTAAACTGCGCCTCTCAAAATGGCCACCGACCATGGCTGCATGGCAGACAACAACAAAAGCCAGGCCACAACAAAATGGTGCCATTTTCCCACCAAAACCAAGATTTCTTCACCAGCTACACAAACTTCTCCCCACAAAACTACACATTTGAGAGACCACATGAACACTTACAAACATTTTAGGAAAAGTATGTAATCCGCCAAAACCAGGATTTCTTCACTAGAAAAACAAAATCTTCTCTAAAACAACTGGAATAAAAACCTAAAATGATTCTACTGGAAATGGAATTCAGTACAAAAACAGACTATTTCTCTCGAGGCTAAAATCAGCAGAAACAAAAAGGCAGTTGCAGCAATCGAAAATTGGTCCACGGCAAAATGGTGGATGAAATCCAGACTACAGAAAAATGGCCGACAGTAACAAATGAAAACCAACACAAACCAGGATTTCTCCCTGACTATACAAATGAGACACCAATATTAACAATTATCCCCAGACAAACACTTTAGGTTATATCAGTTAGGACCCATACTAAAATATAGGCATATTTAACTAAACAATATATCCAAAAACGCCAAAGTTACATAAAACATAAAATGGTAGTTGCTGCAAGTGAACATCGAGCTATGGCTGCACAGCGACCACAAAATGGCCGATGACAAAAGGGCGACACCAAAACACCAACTCATGAAATGGAATTGTTGATCCTGTCAAAATCAGACTTCTTCACTAGAATCTTTCTCCACAAAGACTGACTACACATTTGAGAATGCACACTTAACCATAGACACACACTTTAGGCTAACTATTAGGACCCTTGGCCAACCAAACAACACATTCAAAAATGTTAAAGAAACACAAAATAGCACAACTTAACCACTTCAGCCCCGGAAGGTTTTACCCCCTTCCTGACCAGAGCACTTTTTACAATTCGGCACTGCGTCGCTTTAACTGCTAATTGCGCGGTCATGCAATGCTGTACCCAAACGAAATTTGCGTCCTTTTCTTCCCACAAATAGAGCTTTCTTTTGATAGTATTTGATCACCTCTGCCGTTTTTATTTTTTGCGCTATACACGGAAAAAGACCGAAAATTTTGAAAAAAAATGATATTTTCTACTTTTTGTTCTAAAAAAAATCCAATAAACTCAATTTTAGTCATACATTTAGGCCAAAATGTATTTGGCCACATGTCTTTGGTAAAAAAAATGTCAATAAGTGTATATTTATTGGTTTGCGCAAAAGTTATAGCGTCTACAAACTAGGGTACATTTTCTGGAATTTACACAGCCTTTAATTTATGACTGCCTATGTCGTTTCTTGAGGTGCTAAAATGGCAGGGCAGTACAAAACCCCCACAAATGACCCCATTTTGGAAAGTAGACACCCCAAGGAATTTGCTGAGAGGCATGTTGAGCCCATTGAATATTCATTTTTTTTGTCCCAAGTGATTGAACAATGACAAAAAAAAAAAAAAAAAATTACAAAAAGTTGTCACTAAATGATATATTGCTCACACAGGCCATGGGCATATGTGGAATTGCACCCCAAAATACATTTAGCTGCTTCTCCTGAGTATGGGGATACCACATGTGTGGGACTTTTTGGGAGCCTAGCCGCGTACGGGACCCCGAAAACCAATCACTGCCTTCAGGATTTCTAAGGGCGTACATTTTTGATTTTACTCCTCACTGCCTATCACAGTTTCGGAGGCCATGGAATGCCCAGGTGGCACAAACCCCCCCCAAATGACCCCATTTTGGAAAGTAGACACCCCAAGCTATTTGCTGAGAGGCATGGTGAGTATTTTGCAGCTCTCATTTGTTTTTGAAAATAAAGAAAGACGAGAAAAAAAATTTTTTTTTTTTCTTTTTTCAATTTTCAAAACTTTGTGACAAAAAGTGAGGTCTGCAAAATACTCACTATACCTCTCATCAAATAGCTTGGGGTGTCTACTTTCCAAAATGGGGTCATTTGGGGGGTTTTTTTGCCACCTGGGCATTCCATGGCCTCCGAAACTGTGATAGGCAGTGAAGAGTGAAATCAAAAATTTACGGCCTTAGAAAGCCTGAAGGCGGTGCTTGGTTTTCGGGGTCCCGTACGCGCCTAGGCTCCCAAAAAGTCTCACACATGTGGTATCCCCGTACTCAGGAGAAGCAGCAGAATGTATTTTGGGGTGTAATTTCACATATTCCCATGGCATGTTTGAGCAATATATCATTTAGTGACAACTTTGCGCAAAAAAAAATAAAAAAAATAAAAAATTGTCTCTTTCCCGCAACTTGTGTCACAATATAAATTATTCCATGGACTCAACATGACTCTCAGCAAATAGCTTGGGGTGTCTACTTTCCAAAATGGGGTCATTTGGGGGGGTTTTGAACTGTCCTGGCATTTTATGCACAACATCTAGAAGCTTATGTCACACATCACCCACTCTTCTAACCACTTGAAGACAAAGCCCTTTCTGACACTTATTGTTTACATAAAAAAATATTTTTTTTTTGCAAGAAAATTACTTTGAACCCCCAAACATTATATATTTTTTTTAAAGCAAATGCCCTACAGATTAAAATGGTGGGTGTTTAATTTTTTTTTTTCACACAGTATTTGCGCAGCGATTTTTCAAACGCATTTTTTGGGGAAAAAACACACTTTTTTACATTTTAATGCACTAAAACACACTATATTGCCCAAATGTTTGATGAAATAAAAAAGATGATCTTAGGCCGAGTACATGGATACCAAACATGACATGCTTTAAAATTGCGCACAAACGTGCAGTGGCGACAAACTAAATACATTTTTAAAAGCCTTTAAAAGCCTTTACAGGTTACCACTTTAGATTTACAGAGGAGGTCTACTGCTAAACTTACTGCCCTCGATCTGACCTTCGCGGCGATACCTCACATGCATGGTGCAATTGCTGTTTACATTTGACGCCAGACCGACGCTTGCGTTCGCCTTAGCGCGAGAGCAGGGGGGACAGGGGTGCTTTTTTTTTTTTTTTTTTTTTTTTTTCTTTATTATTATTATTTTTTTATCTTATTTTTAAACTGGTCCTTTCATTTTTTTTTTTTTTTAATCATTTTTATTGTTATCTCAGGGAATGTAAATATCCCCTATCATAGCAATAGGTAGTGACAGGTACTCTTTTTTGCAAAAATTGGGGTCTATTAGACCCTAGATTTCTCCTCTGCCCTCAAAGCATCTGACCACACCAAGATCGGTGTGATAAAATGCTTTCCCAATTTCCCAATGGCGCTGTTTACATCCGGCGAAATCTAAGTCATAAAATGCTCGTAGCTTACGGTTTCTTAGGCCATAGAGATGTTTGGAGCCACTCTGGTCTCTGATCAGCTCTATGGTCAGCTGGCTGAATCACCGGCTGCATTTTCAGGTTCCCTGTTGAGACAGGAGAGCCAGAGAAAAACACGGAAGACGTTGGGGGGGGAGGGGCATTCCCTCCCACTGCTTGTAAAAGCAGTCTAGAGGCTAATTAGCCGCTAGGATTGCTTTTACATGAAAGCCGACCGCTGGCTGAAAAGAATGATACCAAGATGATACCTAAACCTGCAGGCATCATTCTGGTATAACCACTCAAAGTCGTGAATGGCGTACCTGAAGACAAAAAAATGGTTAACAATAAAGCACAGTAAACGGTAAGGTATAAAAAATTGCATACCTGAAAAGCAAACATGATAAAACATAATAACAATAAAACATTGCAGAATAGAATACAGTAAAAAAGAGCAGAACAATAGAGAGAGAATAGAGAGAGAGAGAACAATAAAACGACAACTATTTTTTTTTATTTTATATTTTTGTATGTGTTTTTTTTTTTTTTACACTTTTTTTTGTAACTAACTTTTATAACTGTAACCGGTTCCAGGTTCGGGTCTCTCAAAATGCGATGGCATCTTGGGAGACCCTGTGAAAGTGTGCCTAGTCTGTGCAATGCTGTACCCTACGCTAATACTCAACTAGTGAATGGTAGCGTTCAAAACATTCACCAATGCAAAGACCAGGATTGTCAGGACAGGAGGGACAATAATAGCGGGTGTCACGCCTATATCCGCGCTTGCTGCAGACACGACATCTTTTTTGGGGGGGTTCGTTGGGTAGGGGTACTCGGGAGGACATAAAGAAAATGCCTCTCATGCAGCCGACTGCATTTGGTTGGGGATGTGAATGGGGGAAGTACGGGCGCTGCAGAAGCGGTGGGTTCCCAATTAGGATTGGCGAATGCAGCAGGAAGGGCACTATGGGCACGACGGGCCTGTGTTTGTCTTTTTGGTGGCAGCGCGACACTACTTGTGCTTGCCACCTCACCAGCTTGAACTGCACTTATGGGACTCGCCATGTCACCAAGTGTTACTGCAGTGCTGGTTTGACTACGACCGGGGTGTACTAGGCCGCTGGTGCTTGACAGTTCACCAAAACGCTACCAAAAAAACTGTTAGCGATCGCAGGGATCAGACCTGACTCTGCGAACGCTGCAGTTATGCGTTTAGTGTTTTGTAAGTGTCAGTGATCGATCGATACTGCACTTGGGTGGGCTGGGCTGGGCGGAGGGGCAAAATGCAGGTGCTAGCAGGTATCTGGGCTGATCCCGCTAACACTGCGTTTGTGGGAACCCTAAACTGCTGGGGACGCTAGTATAGATCTGATCGGATCAGATATTGATCCGATCAGATACTATACCACTAAGGGAGGCGTATGCTGCGTGCGTGGGTGTTAGCGGTACTGGCGCTAACCTGACACTGCTTGGGGCTGGTGCTTGCCAGTTCACCAAAACGCTACCAAAAAAACTGTTAGCGATCGCAGGGATCAGGCCTGACTATGCGAACGCTGCAGTTATGCGTTTAGTGTTTTGTAAGTGACAGTGATCGATCGATACTGCACTTGGGTGGGCCGGGCAGAGGGGCAAAACGCAGGTGCTAGCGGGTATCTGGGCTGATCCCGCTAACACTGCGTTTTTGGGAACCCTAAACTGCTGGGGACGCTAGTATAGATCTGATCGGATCAGATATTGATCCGTACAGATACTATACCACTAAGGGAGGCGTATGCTGCGTGCGTGGGTGTTAGCGGTACTGGCGCTAATCTGACGCTGCCTGGGACGACGCATATCACCGCCGGGCGATCAGGGGGCTAAACTTTTATTCGGTAATAAACGGCGGGTGCCCTGACACTATAAAAAATAAACGAACTAACCAGCGTCACTCGTAACAGTTATACGGTGATCAGTGGTGAAAGGGTTAACTAGGGGGCAATCAAGGGGTTAAAACATTTATTAGATAGTATATGGGGGTCCCTGTCGCTATAAAACGCTGACGGCGAACCTAAATATTTACCTCACTAACTAGCGTCACCAGCGACACTAATACAGCGATCAGAAAAATGATCGCTTAGTGACACTGGTGACAGGGGGTGATCAAGGGGTTAAAACTTTATTGGGGGGGTTAGGGGGGTATCCTAGACCTAAAGGGGGGTAACACTCACTGCCCTAACACTGTAACTGTCACAAACTGACACTATGCAGTAATCAGAAAAAAAAAAAAAAAAAAATACTGCTAATGTCAGTTTGTGACAGGGGGGGGGTGATTGGGGGGGGATCGGGGGGCGATCGGGGGGGGGGGGGGATCGGGGGTGTAAAGTATGCCTGGCATGTTCTACTGTGTGTGTTTGTGTTGTGTGCACTTACATGTCTTCTCTCCTCGGCGCTGGACGGAAACTGCCAGACCGAGGAGAGATGACATCACATCCTCTGCCTGTGTGAAACTACACACAGGCAGAGGAGGATTCCCATTGGCTGGGAGCGATCGCGAGGGGGGGGCCACGATCGGATGGTCTCCCCCTCGCCTCCCGACGCTCCCAGTCAGATGCCGACCGCCGCTGGCACCGGGGGGGGGGTCCGATCGGACCCCCCGCCCGCGGGAGGCAGATCACGTATATATACGTGATTCTGCCTGCCCGTGCCATTCTGCCGACGTATATCTACGTTAGGCGGTCGGCAAGTGGTTAAAGCATATACTCTTTTCTCAAACAAAGTTCAATACTTATTCTGGTGTCAGCAACCCATGAGAACCAAACATTTCAGAAATCCCCAGTGTCTGCCTGCATCATGATATTTTCACCTTAAAACAAAAAAGCCCCCCTTTTCTATTGTCCACAGGGAGTAGCCAACAGTTCCCATTGTATCTGATGGACCAGCCATGCCTGGCCGCCCATCCCCCACAAAACCTCATGGCAACTTGAATATGCAGCAGCCATTTTCAGAGGCAACTTCAAAACAAATCATTTACTAAAAAATATTATTACTGTAGCACTAACTCACGGTGGAGCTGCTGATTTAAGCGGGTCTGTTACCTTCACCTTGCTTCCCTTGGTTTCACCGACACCGGGTCTAGGGGTTCCGTTGAGTTTACTTCTGGACAACACACGCACCAATACTGGAGTATGTTTTCAATGCTTTATTGAACAAACAAACTTTAGGAAGTAGCAGGAAAGAGGCGGAAAGGGAAACTTTCAGGAGAAACTCAAATATCTTCTTATAGAATCTTAGCGACAAATGTACTGGTAGAATTCAGATAACTAAGTGGAATGTGCTCCCCTCGTGGGACACACTCCTTGCTTGTCTGGATAGGCCTCTCTCACCAGTCTAGCAGCCAGTACACAGCACGAATCAAAAGTCTCTGTCACAGACTCGTTTGGGGGTAAATCCGTACGATCCTCTGCCACAGGATGTATCAGATTTTTCTCTGCAGTGAAAGTCAGTCACAGTGCCTGAACCTTTAAGCCGAACCGGCAACACTATGCTGTATAGTTACTTCTTTTGGATACGTCCTTCGACCGAGTCACCAGGCCCCTCTATAGACCAGCACGCTGCGTGATCTCTCCAAGACGGGTCCTCTCCTGGGATCTCCTCTGCCGCCCAGCTTCGTCACACAGGACTGACAGCTCAGGACCATTCCTCAGCCGCGGTGGTAGGCCCCAGACAAGCCTCTGGGCCCACCCCTGTGCCGCTGTATTGTGGGCCTCACGATCGGAGGACCACGAGGTAGCTCCTTAATGCATACCTGTCGGCCAGGAGGGCCAGCAGGTGGCTGTAAAATGACCCTAGAACATGGCGTCTGTCCCATAAATACCCTCTTCCCAGAATGCAACTCGGAGGACCACCTCCACCGAGCTTGTCTCCGAGACAGAGGAGCATCTATACTACTTCGACACGTTGCCTTTCCAACACTGACCAGTGGTAACAGCGACACCCACCGGTCAGCACGGAAGCACACACAACGTCAGCCAAGCTGGAACAGAGGTGAACTTTTAACCTTCCTAATACACTATTTACTAAATTTACCTAACCTGCGGTAGATTCTAAATCTACCAGCACTACATTACATTTATGGGGACATGTGTCTTGAAACAATATACACTACTGGCTTGGTCCTATACAAAGGTAATAATCACAATTCATACATTTCTATTTCTCATATACTTATTACACAACATACAGTTACTCCTTGCACAAACATTCCAGAGACAGTCACTCACACAACACACAGTCTCCATACATAAACATTCCAGAGACAGTCAATCACACAACAGACATACGATCAAAATCCTGAGTACCATTATTTCAAAAAGGACAAAAAATTTGTTCTTTTGCAAAGCAGAGCCTCCTTAATGCATCAGAACGTGGATCCTAACGCTCCCTCATCTCATTACGATGCTAAAGAGGCCCTATTCACTCGTTTCTGGCCCGCAATTGATGTCCAGGAAATTTGGCTGTATGTTATGCGCACACCATATTTCCTATGCTAATAAGCACACATTTCGTCTGATGATATAATGCACCCATTAAATAACCCATATCTACCCCTTTCCCCAGTAAACAGACATCACCACAGCTTACGTTCTCAGCTCCATCAGCATGACTGCCACCAATCAGTTGACTGGTTCTTTTATTCAAAGACAACAAAAGAAATTACAAAGAGGAGGTCCTGGCTTCAACAGCCAATCGCCTCCTACACAGTATGTGATCTCACAGGAAATTACCAAATAAGGATGTAACACAGGATGTGAATGTCAACACAGGAAATAACCAAATAAGGATGTAACAACACAGGATGTAAATGTCAACACAGAATAAATGAATTTATACAACAACCAATGAACGATGACTAGAGGAGTCTTATTGGCGTGTCTGAGCAGAGACAGGGTGCATGCATGTTTTTCCTGTCTCCTGTACCTGAAAGCTAAATAAGAGAAGCTTGGCTTTCAAACATGGACTCCGTCTCTGACCATAACAACCCAAAAGACTCCCGTATTTCCGGAATTTAGGAATCCTTATTCTGCGTTGTTCCAGAGAACAACGCATACCCGGATTATATTACCGTTCCTTGTGGATGGAAGGCTATCTGCAGGTGCACACTATGAATCTCGACATGTGCTGATCAGACACAGCAGAGACAAGAGCGTACATCCACCTATAACTGATAATGTCCTTGCAGAGCAAACATATCCCCTCAGACGATTGTCTGTGCAATGCACAGGGGCCCTTTCACTGGCGGACATACCCCCACTCTGCAAACACTTCTCTACATCCCCAAGGAGCTTTTCGCTACCAAACGGATTTCAACCAGCATCAGTCTGCCCCAATCAGCTCTTTAGAGTGGGCTGCAGGAGCACTAACACTGGGAGACACTTATGACAATACATTTTAAATACATCTTCTAAAATTTCCATAACAGGTAATGGCATATTATGGTGTATAGAGATGATACATCTGCAGTGGCCATCACCCAGGGTCCATCTTCTTTAGGGATGTTCTCAATAATTTGTAACATCTGTTTCGTATCCCTAAGGTATGCCCTTGTATTTTGTATGGCTGGTTGCAGGTAATGGTCTATATATTGGCCCATTCTAGAGGTGAGCGAGTCACCATACTGTGTTGGATAGTGTCTGTCATATCTTTCTTTCTGGTATCGGTTCATTAGGGGGGCATAATAGTTGTAGGTAGGTATCAGGCTTCGCTCGTTCTGACGGTGGTTTCTCTGTTGTGGCCCTCTTCTTTCTCCATGTCCATATTCCTGAGCTGGGTTTCTTCCAAGTTGCCAATGCTGTTCATATGGTGGTGCACTGTTATCCCTATATTAGTATGCTGGTTTCCCTATATTCTTGCGGTGGTCCTCTATACTCTCTCTGATCATTTGGTGAATAGAAAAAAAAAATGTAGCGCTGCTACATTTTTTCCTATTAACTATATGTGTGTCTTTCACTTCTAGTGGCTGCTTAGTTGTTCATTTTATTCATTTTTGGTGGTTTGTTTTAGGTGTTATCAGCGCGGTATTTTTCTTTTATCCTATTGATCATTTGGTGGTTGGTACCAATTATTAATCTCTTGTCTGCCCAATGAGGAGTGTGTTGATAGTGATTATCATATCTTTCATGTGTCTGTTGTCTTGGGGTCATGGCTCCATGTCTATCTGTGGGGTCCTGGTATCCTCTGTTCTGTGTATTGTACCCAGGTTCTCCATTGTATGTTGTGGGTGATATTGGAGAATAATCTACGTTTGTTGATATTTGTAGACCTACCTGGCATAAAGCCCATTTGATCCGGGTCTACAAGAGATTTTATAACTTTGTTTAGTCTGGTGGCTAGCAACTTGGTAAGGATCTTCAGATCACAATTGAGAAGTACACTTGGTCTGTATGAGGTGCACAGCTTGGGATCCTTATTGGGCTTAGTTATTAGGATAATATGGGCTTCCTTCATAGAGGAGGGTAAACAGCCTGCTTGTAAACAGGATTTGAACAACTCAGCCAGTCTTGGAGCAAGTAATTCAGTGTGGGCTCTATAGAATTCAATGGGCAAGCCATCGGGGCCGGGGCTTTACCCACCGGGAAAGACTGTATGGCAAGTGTGATTTCTTCCAGGGTGAAAAACTCTTCATCTTTTAATTCTTTCCTATGTTCCTATATCAGCTGATGCCATGTTCACTGCCCCAGGTTTCCTTTTTTTGCAACATCCTGTGGAACAACCCCTGGGTAAGAATTCTAACAAATAGTCTACTAGGCAATGTTAATTTTATAGTGCTTAATGTATTAAGCTAAAAATGCTTGTGGGTGGTGCCCAGGTGAGGATGAGGAGGAGTGTGCGCTCATGCCCATGCAGACTGCTAGAAGCATATGTCAAAACACATGTACGGAGTTAAAGCAGCGCTCTCTGTAATAAGCGAGGGTGAAGAAATGTCACCAGCACACCAAGGATTTCTCGGAGGGGCCAAAGCTTTATTCACATGGTCTCATAATACACATGCAGCAAAGTTTCAGAGCCACACAGGGCCCCTTTATCAGGCAAGTGACTGACGAAGGGACCCTGGGTGGCTCAGAAACGTTGCTGTATGTGTACAGTGTGATCATGTGAATAAAGCTTTGGACCCTTCTGAGGAATCCTTGGTGTGCTGGTAACATTTCTTCACCCTGATTGTCTACGGTTTCCATCCGGTGTTCATTACAGCACCCAGCATTACTACAGACGTTTTCATGAATGTGTGAGTGGAGAATATTGTGTTTGGACTCCATAATAAACGACACTTCTCTACACAGACAGTAATTTCATTTTTGGATTCTGTGGCACAGCTCTATCACCTTCATGCACTGTACATGAAAGATAATGATTCCTATGACCCTTTACTTTTGTGCAGCATTTCTGAGCCAGTGTCACGTGATGTGCAGCGGACTCTACTAACCCAGTTAATTGTCACTTTATCCCAGGTCACCTAATAATTAAACAGCATGACAATTAGTACAGGCAAGGCTTTACAAAAAAATTAACACAATCAGTTAGCAGACACCTGCCTACCCCCTTAGGGTTGATCCATCCCAGATCAAATACACATTACTCACTTTAACAAAAATGAAATTAACATTGATATAACAACATGTGCATAATAAAATCCCTTATTAGTAACATAGGAAATAATGCAATTTTCAACAGGCGACATTACGCAAATAAGAACCAACATTTCAGAAACAAGGAAAACAAACATTAATATAGAAATTTTATTTTTAAATGTAATAGGTTGTATCAGGGAAACGTACCTATTCACTCGCATCTGGGTGCCTTCCCCTAATTTGGTGAACAACCAGGCGCTCTAATCCATGCTCAACTCGGTTCATGTAAATGTGTCTACCCAAGTTAATTTCTTTGTAGACCTGGTGGTACTCAGCCACAGTATGTTCATTTTGATCTTGCAAACTATGGAAGGTTGGGGAATTCAGAGATGTTCCCAGACAGCTTGGCTATACAGTTTTGGCCATTCAAACTCTAGTTGACAGAAAAGTGGCTCTGGAATGTACAGAAACTCCAACCAGTACAGACAAACTGATTGAGTCCATTTCCTGGTGATAAAAAGGCATCCAGTGCTCAATGGAAGTCTCAGTAATGTTAGTGCTCCTCATTGGAGAAGTGTTGCTGGCCACCCAAAGAAACTGGGGTGGAGTGACCAGCTTGTAGTGATGGTTGATAGGTAGGCTTGTCCTTACTACTTACCATGGGTTAGGGCCGCTCTTCCCAATCACCAGGTGATCTTCTGTAGGGCCCTGCATCAGTGGACCTCCTGTAATGGGTGGGCAATCTGTTCATCAGGGGTAGTGGAGTCAGCCAGCCCAGACTCAGGTGCAGCAGGCTGCTCCAACACCTCCAGTACAGGTAAACTAAAACCAGGGGAGGGAACTGGATGGCTCAGCAATAGTGTTCTCTGTGCTTGCAGCAGTGGTCTCCAACACATCCTTGTCCCAAGAAGGAGTGGGTGAAGCTGGGACAGCTGGCTTTGGGGTGTAGCTCCCACAGAGGGTTCTTAACCTAACCCTGGTTGGGATGGGGAAGTCCAGGCACAGTTCCTCTGGTCCAAGAGTCACAGAACCCAGGAAACCAGTGGCAAACTTTAGCACAGGTGGCAGGGCCATCATTAGTGGTGACACTGGTGCAGCAGCCAGCAACAAATAGAGTCCATCAACCCCTAGATGCCTTGGCTCCTCGTATTTGCACAGGGGCACACACAGCAAGGTATTGCAGCTCAGGCAGAGAACTCAGGGGGAGAAATTAGCAGACTTCCTCCAGCACTACGGGCAGATCAGCTTCAGTGCATCTTAATCCAAAATGTGACAGTGCACAACTTCAATGGTAGGCCACTATCGCAACTCAGTGCCCAGTATTACTGGCTTCAGTTCTGGGTTCAGCGTGGATATTTACATGGGATCTCCTGATGCGACATGGCAGCGTTGCTGAGTAGCCAAATACGATATAGGGACAAGTAGTACAGTTCCCGAAGAGCATGATGATCAGTGATGCAATAAGTACTGGTAGTATATGGCTCATTGATAATCAGAGTGCTATGGTTTTAGAGGTTGCAATTTGCTCAGTGTGGGAGTCTCCCAACCATTAGGAAATTTCAAAACTGATAAAAGTCTAGAGAGTGGGCTCAGGTGATATGCCAAACGGAGAATTACAGGTCTGTAATGTCCAAAGATAAAGGTTGCTGGGAGAGAGCAGGACGGCCAGCTGGTTACAGAACACAGGGGTTGCCTCATGTGTGAGATTTACAGCAGGGAATCGAAGTGGACCAAGGACCAAGGGATACAACACCCATTCAAAGGCAGTAAGGGCATTGTTAATTCTGACGGGCTTCCATGAGTTAAACTTGAATGCAAGAGTATAAGCCCAGTGTGTTCAATCTGTTTGTCCACCTCTAGTGAGAAAGTTCACAAGAAAATAAAACTGAGGTGTTGGACTCACACTTGGCTTTCTTCATATTAAGGTCATAAATATCTCTTGTTAACTTTGTCTTTGGCCACTCGGAAACACAAAGTAGGAGGCCAAACACACAAACTAGAAGCCACCTGAGCAAACTCAATAAGCAAGAGAGATAGAGTGCCAAACAATCAGCTTAAAAGTCCATAATGCTTTATTCTTGACACTAGGGTGACAATAAGCTTTGTTACCTAATTTAAAGAATAAAGCTTTATGGATGTTTAAGCTGATTATTTGGTACTCTATCTCCCTAGTGCTTACAGTGAGAGGCAATAAAGCATCTGGCAGCAGTAAGTACATGCAGGAGTAACTTTCTTGCATCTGTAGACACAACAGGCAGTGGAAGACCCAGCAAATATAAGAGTGGGTGAAGCTGAAGTCTAATTTGCAAAAGGGTGTAAATTAGGGAATCAAAATCATTATGGTGACATTGGTGAGTTATCCGGAGATGCCACTATCCAAAGATACCCTTAACCATTAGGTGGATTCATGCTGATGACCGATTCTGGGGGATCATAGCACTACAGACTTCTGTCTTTTAAGCATTGTTGACCTGTATTTATATACGGGTCCACAGATAAGGCGAGCGAGCAATTTAGCTGGTGAAGGAACTCTTCATTTGTGGTAGAGCACAAAGTTTATGGGGGTGAAGAGAGTTTCAACTGAAGACACTTTATTGAATCACTTTGATATGGACTTTTGGGGAATATTATCTTCTATTGGTGGAACTATTTCTTATTTTGCATATTTTGTATCATTGTTTGCTTTTAATCACGTATCAATTGCTGGATTTATTGTCACATGAATGGTTATATGAGAATATTGTCGCTTTATATAGAGGTTATTGATATTTATATATACTGTATCATAGGAGAAGGAATTTTTAAACACATTTGGGATCACTTTTATGCCACGTACACACGGTCAGACTTGTGTGTATGCTCCATTGAACATTTGCTGTCAGAATTTCTGCACACAAATGTTTGAAAGCAGGTTCTCAAATTTTCAGACAACTTCACTTTGTTGTCAGAAATTCCGATCGTGTGTACACAAGTCCGACACACAAAAGTCCATACATGCTTAGAATCAAGTACTAGATGGGAGCGCTCCGTTTTGTAAAATTAGCATTCGTAATGGAGATTTCACATTCGTCACGCTGCAAATTTTAAAATCTTTTTAATGCAGCGCATTCTCTTCTTCTTTATAATGCTAGAATAGTAAAGTTGCTTTACTGCTGATATTTACAGAGTTCTGGCAAACTGATTTTTTATTATTTCTCGTGATCTCCTGAATAATATTTGTTTTTGATTGTATTTTTTCTCAAGAACTCCAGAATAATCTTTATTTTAATTTTTTATAGTGATCTCCTTTTTTTTTTCTGAAGATCTCCAGAATTTTTTTTTTTTAATAGTAATTTCCATAATAGTTTTTGTCGTTTTGTGCATCAAGTTACCACAACACCATTATTATCTTGTACCCTCAAAGAGGGTGGTTGGTGTTGGTGTCCCTTGTTAATTTGACATTGTATTTTTGAAATGTACCTGCCTTCCTTTTTGAAGTAAAACACATAGCCAAGTATTTGTCAAAACAAAAATTTTAAATTTATTAGGGGTCCTAACAAAATAAAGAGGAAGGCAATGCTGGAGAAGCAGTTGGATCAGTGAAGCCTTTGTACCCCAGGGCAGACATCAATTATTTGACAGGCAAATAACCTGAGGAGTCCATTTAATAGGAAGCACAATACAGTCCAGGACTCCAAAAGATCGGGAGCAGCAGCAGATGACATATATGTCCCAAGGTTGTGGTCTTACAGCAGCCTGCGTCTTTTGCCAGACCACACCAAACCCAGACCATCACTCTCAACACTTCCTTCCAGGCTGCTGTGGTGGGTTGGGTGGCTGTGTTGTTGGAGGTGTTGCTGGAGGAGTATGGTCCAACTCACACACTTGTTTAGGGCCTTAGGTATTACCTCCTCACAGATGAGACATTTGCCCTCCTCCATTCCTTCCATTTTACTGGCCATCATACAGCCAAAGGACTCGTGGACACTAGGGGTGGTTGTAAAGACCGCAGTAGCCTGCTGAATCAAAGTAGTCGATGACTGCTCCATGTTCTTCGGCTTCCTGGTCCTTTTTGTTGGAAGGCGGAGGGGAGGAACCTGGGATTTGGTCAGGCTACTGGGCACAGCCACCTCCTGGCTGCCACTTTCCATGGCCTCCTCCTGGCAGAGACTTTCCTGTGTATTAAAATGGGACATAGTTTTATTTTTTTGCTCATCAATCACACACAATTTTGAGCTCATGATTGTTGCAAATTGAATGTTAACAAATAGAAAAGACTATCATTCTGACGCCAGCATTTTTCATTCTTGTCCCAAACATTTTTGGCTACTATTGTCTATTGATATGTAAACCACTTTGTTAAATCAGAAATTTGTGATCAATAATAACATCTAGTTAACATCATTAATTTTTTTGACAAGAAATATGTTGAACAATGCTATACCTGGCTCAAGCTGGGCTCCTCCACATCTTCCTGGCTGGAAGGCCCAGGTTGGACTTCTGAACCTTCAGCTGATGTGGAATGAAGTGTAGAAGGAAGTGCTGATAGTGATGGCTTGGGTTCAGTCTGGTCTGACAAAAACCACAGTCTGTCGTAGTACCACAGCCTGGGGACATAAACGCCATCTGCTGCTGCTCCTGATCTCATGGAATCCTGGACCTTTTTGCGCTTCCTATGATATGTGCTCCTCAGGCCACCAATTTTGGCCTTCAATTAGGTGATGTCTGCCCTGGGATTTACCGGCTTCACCAATTCCAACAGTTGCTCCAGCACTGCCTTCCTCTTTAGTTTGTTGGAATAATATTGTTTTTTTTACTTGCCACAGACAGGGCAGCTCTCTGTATTTATCAATAAAGTTTGGCAAGAAATCTGGATCAGTAAATTTATCCATATGCTCTGCAAGACACAACACAAGACAAACCCCAATGTCAGGCTAAACTCTCCTAATCTTGTCCCGATATAGGCCTCAATCTATAAGCAGTATAGGCCACCAACCACTGATGCCCCAAGTAAAATTTGTACTTTAGTTTGCACGATCGGCGCTTACGCTACTCCATCCTCCGCTCACAGATTGTACGTACAACGCACACATGTTATGCTTTATAGACACTGCGCATGCGTGAAACTCTGCCCCTGACCTTCTTTCTAGTGTATTGCCCGTCCCTTCTCTTTCGGCGCAGTGGGAGAGCACATGGCGGAGAGACATTAGGTGCATGCAGAGAGCAGCAACGACGAAAGCCCGGAGCAAGAAACATCCCGATCCAGGAGGAGATATAAGGCCTCAAATATGTCCTTTGTAGAGATGATGGAGATGGTGGACATCTTGAAGAGGGCCAACTTTGATGGGAAGTATGGACCGTACCCAAACCCAAATGTGAGAAAGGCCAAGATCATGACTAAAGTTGTGAAAAGTCTGCACAGGAATTTTGGGGTATGACGATCCAAGGAGCAATTGAGGAAAAGCTGGTCAGACCTGAAATTGAGGGAGCACGATCAGTACAGAAGGATCAGGAAACTGCTTCTAAAAAGTAAGTATTTGTCATGTGTTCCTATTATTATTATTATTACTTTAGTGCTGCTCCATGTGTTTTTATTTACTGCTGTACAGTTTAAAATGGCAAGTTTCAGGTTCATGGGCACAGTAATCGTTCATAGTAAACATTGTTCATTCGCCCACTAATACAAGGTTTTTGGCAGATTAACTACATTTGTTCATGCCTATTTGTATTAAAAGAAGTTTAGTACATTGTGGTCTAGATATGTTTGTAACTAGTATGAAATGCAAACTTGATTCAATGTAAGGTGAGGACACTCAGCAGCTGTTTACACATCTGGATGCAGAAGCACTAGTGTGGGACACCAGAACAACCTTTTTAGGGTGTCCCACGCAGGTGCTCCAGTGGATACTAGGGGTCTCTCCATGTGTGAAACTTTAACAAAAAAGGTAAGTATTCCAGCTTTAGAAAGGGGAAAAAAAAAATCATGTTTTCAGTTTGGAACTCTACCAAAACAGACAATTGTATGACAGTTCCAAGCAATGTTTCATATTCCTATTTCTTGCCTCAAATATCTGTGTGCTAAGTATACCGGTTTTGTATTCACATAGGGGAGAAAAGAATTTGGACATCTGAGGACACCAGGAACCCCACTACTCATGAAGAAGGGGAAATCCCTACACACCATGAAGAAGATGTGGAGGGAGAGGTTCATGAAGTGGGCGAAATAGTGATCACAACAGGTCAGTGTCTGAGACCACAGCTTCGGGTAATAGATGTATGCCTGCATATTTATAATACAGGGTGTGTTTTTTTATTTTTAGGTGATGTGGATGTTGTGAAAGAAGAAATTTATTTCAACAGTGCAAGTGCACAGATCCTCATTGGTGAGATCATGGTGTGCAATCAGGATTTAGAGATGATATCTAAAAACTCACAAGCAAAAGCCAGTGGGTGAAGGAAGAGGAGGTGGGACTTTAAATGAAGCCAATGGTTTGCAAGCCGACACATAACGGTGGGTCAATAAAATTCTTTTATTGCATGTTCATACAAACAATGGTATCAGACAATATCAATTTAACACTTGGTAAAATGTTAACAATGATAACCAGAAATCAGCATAAGGACCATTAGTATAGTTATCAAAGATAAAAGGGGTAACATGAGTAATAACATGGGTATGAGCAATATTACTGAAGATGGACAAGGGATCACCAGGTGTCAGAAAGCGTAGATAGTTAAAACAAGGTAATAACTGCCTGATAACTGGCCTCAAATTCCTGTTAGAGGGTAAAACTCTGTGTAGCATGGATTTGAACAATAAAGGGCAACCGGTAGCTCGACGCGTTTCGTGGTTCAGGACCACTCATCAGGAGCAGACATGTCAAGTTTCTGGAAATTAAAGATAATAATAATAGTATCATGGGTCAGAGTTGCAGTGGGTACAAGGGGCCAGGTAATCCCCCAAAAACAAAAGTACTCACAGCAGGCATGGGTAGATGGTGAATGGCCAGGTACGGCAACCGTCCGGGACTGATGCCGGGCCGGGAGCTGAGGCGGGCCCCCCCGCCGCGGCGACCAAAACAGGCACCCCCCCAAAAAGGCGATGCAGAGCCACGAGGCACCCTAGAGTAAAGAGTGATAGATGAGTGATGATGCAGGGGGTATTGGTACAAAGGGGGGGTGTGTGAGCTGGATAAAAATAAGGGGGGAAAGTGGGAGGGAGAGAGGAGGAATAGTGGGGGAGGGGGGGGAAGTGAGCATGGTGTGGAAATCTGTAGGTGAGTGGATGAAGTGAGGAAAGGAGTGAGGGAGAGAGGAGTGAATGAGGCTGGAAGATAACATGTGATCGACCAATAAGTAAAGTGACATTACCTGTGTGACAAGGTGGTGTGGAGAAGGAACCACCACCGCATTGTAGTGTACCTGTAGTGTACCTCGAGCGCCGCACCGCCCCAGGTAAACAAGAGCGCCCATATATAGGCGCCGCCGCGGGGAGGTCCACCAACGTCACGCACGCACGGCCAAAGGTGGGAGGAGCCACAGCGGGGGGCCGACCAATGATCGTCGGCCGCTGGGACCAACCCACCAAGCCTGCGAGCATAGCAACAACAGCGCAGAGGGCGCAGTGGCGTCGGGAGGCGCAGCACACGTCCGCCGCGGGTGGCGTGACGTCGATGGGCAGTGGAGGCAAGCCCCGCCCCCCCACACACACGCCCACCAGAACGGGCGGGCGGGGGAGGAGGGGGGGAAACAACGTGTTGCCGACAGTGCCCATCGCAGCTCCCGGGCAGGCAAGGGCCGGACGGCCCACCGGCCAGCCACGACGGCAGGCATGGGTAGATGGTGAATGGCCAGGACGGTTGCCGTACCTGGCCATTCACCATCTACCCATGCCTGCTGTGAGTACTTTTGTTTTTGGGGGATTACCTGGCCCCTTGTACCCACTGCAACTCTGACCCATGATACTATTATTGTTATCTTTAATTTCCAGAAACTTGACATGTCTGCTCCTGATGAGTGGTCCTGAACCACGAAACGCGTCGAGCTACCGGTTGCCCTTTATTGTTCCAATCCATGCTACACAGAGTTTTACCCTCTAACAGGAATTTGAGGCCAGTTATCAGGCAGTTATTACCTTGTTTTAACTATCTACGCTTTCTGACACCTGGTGATCCCTTGTCCATCTTCAGTAATATTGCTCATACCCATGTTATTACTCATGTTACCCCTTTTATCTTTGATAACTATACTAATGGTCCTTATGCTGATCTCTGGTTATCATTGTTAACATTTTACCAAGTGTTAAATTGATATTGTCTGATACCATTGTTTGTATGAACATGCAATAAAAGAATTTTATTGACCCACCGTTATGTGTCGGCTTGCAAACCATTGGCTTCATTTAAAGTCCCACCTCCTCTTCCTTCACCCACTGGCTTTTGCTTGTGAGTTTTTAGATATTGTGTCATAGGGATGGAAACTTGCGGCCTCTACCCGGCGCAGTTTCATATAAAGTCCCAATTTCCCTCCCCCTTTGTTGTTCATTAGGATTTAGAGATGGTCAAGCAAAAGGTCACTGATGTACAAAAAAAAATGACCAACATCATTGATGTTTTAGGCAGAATCTAAAAAACAAAAATTGAAAAGTTGCTCATTGTATTTTTTATTTTTGCTAAAGTTTTGAAGTAATTTGAAAGACAAATTTTGAAGATGCCCACAGTGTGTCAACATGTGCTATCTGCCATCAGGGGATATCAATGTACGCGTTTTGGGTGCAACCCCTTCCTCGCAACTAAAGTAGATGAGAGGAAGGGGTTGCACCCCCGAAACACGTCCATTGATCCCCCATGATGGGAGCTAGCACATGTTGACATTAGGCATGGGATCAGGAGGGAAATCCACATTTTGACACTCAATTTGTGTGCATCTTCAAAATTTGGCTTTTACAGGGGTGACATCGCCCCATCTGATGAAGGCAAGATAAACACAGTTTTGACATACTAATGTCTCATATTGCCTTCACTTTATCAAAGTTGAACTTTGTAAGTTCCTGAGTTGTGT
This sequence comes from Aquarana catesbeiana, assembly GCF_042186555.1. Lineage (NCBI taxonomy): Eukaryota > Metazoa > Chordata > Amphibia > Anura > Ranidae > Aquarana > Aquarana catesbeiana. The sequence continues at coordinate 734,513,415 of NC_133324.1, forward strand.
ATGTTATGTTTTTAAACATGCCTGTTTAGACAAAAAAAAGGCTATATCTACTGTCAAACGTAAATGTTATACACCAAGGATGTTGGTTTGTTAAAAAACCTTTTTATAACGCACATGTGAATTGGAGTAAAATGTTTTATACTCAATGTGTGGCTTCTTCTTTCAATGCTCAATACCAGTTTTTGGAGTAAGTTGGTGTAGTTACAGTGACCCCCATACAGTGGGGGTATTTACTAAAGGCAAATCCACTTTGCGCTACAAGTGCAGTTTCAGTGCACTCATAGTGCAAAGTGGATTTGCCTTTAGTAAATAACCCCCCTCCAGTGCTCTAAAATTTGATCCAATCATGCCATTTTAGGGACTCAAAGCAATTAATTCATGGAGCTGAAAAGGATGATTATTTTTAGCATTAATGCATTACATACATTAACAAAAAAAAAACAATGTGTGTGTAGCAGACCCACAACTTAACATAATAGTTAGCTGAAGAAGAGATTGTCACCTCATGTATCAAATAAGTTACGTTTGCACTATTGAAGAAAATGACCAAAAATAAAAGGCCATTGGAGAACCTAGGAGACAGCTAAAAGAAACACAAGCAGTAAATCAAATTAAATATGAGTTCAGTTTATAAAAAAAAAAAAAATTTAAACATGTTTAGATATTTTCTGGCATATCAATGGCCCCCCTACCTGCAAAGTACCCTAGATACTTTTGGCGAACTTTGAGGGCGCTTTGGGGGGGCAAGCCAGGACGGCCAGTTTCAAGAGCCGTCAGAGTTGTTGGATCCGGTAAGAAGCCAGCCTCAGTCCCAACTGAGGCCACATAGTTTGCTGCATTTTTGCGCAAAAAGTTATGTAGAATTCAGCATGCAAGAATTATGTGATTGAGTTTATATTCCACCATGTTGATAGCAGTGAGGAATAGGCGTAACTGGCTGGCCACTATTCCAAAGGCATTTTCAACCACTCTTCTGGCTCTGGCCAGCCGGTAATTAAAAACCTTCTGGTCTGGGGTGAGGGTCCTCATCGGGAATGGCTGCAGAAGATGGTCCCCCAGCGCAAAAGCTTCACCCACAATGAAGACGAATGGGGGTCCCGCCACATTGTCTTCCAGATGTGGCAAGCCCAAGCTGTCATTCTGGAGCCGTATGTAAACCTTCGTCTGGGCGATGACTCTACCATCCAACATCTGGTCATTTTTCCCCACGTCCACATACAGAAACTCGCAAGTCGCCGACACCACCGCCAACAACACTATACTATTATACCCCTCATAATTATAATAGTATGACCACGAGTTGGGAGGTGGGACGATGTGGACGTGCTTCTCATCTATTGCCCCACCGCAGTTGGGGAAGTCCCACTGCTGAGCAAACTGGGAGGTCACAGTCTGCCACTCCTGTGGGCTTGAAGGAAATTGTGGAGTCAAACAAGAAAAAAAAAAATGAGTACTTTTGCACATAACATGCAAGCAGATTAGACACAAACATTCTTGGCCAACATAAGTATAAATTCATTGAAATGAGTATTTAAAGACAAAAGTATAAGGTACACTTATCAGATTCCTCACCTCCTCTGATGGCCCATTGTAAAAATTTTAGGGTGGGGGTAGGGGAGATGTTTTGGACAGGTAACCCTCTCCACTTCATTGAGAGCTGAATGCATAAATAATGTGTGTTACTTTGACCAGCCCCTCCTTACTTACACTATTGGCAGCCCACTGGACAGGTAAGAAGTGTCATAATACAAAAATATGAATACACACTGTGCACATTGAAGCACATTTTTACATTCTGCAATTACCTATCAAGATAACAGGAGAACAAAACTTTAAACAGTACCATTTGAAAGTATTCAGGCAGGCCTTTGCACTACATGATTTGGTGAATTCATCCATAAATATGAACACAAAAGAAGTAGGTATAGTGTGTATGGGTTTGGCAAAGTCAGCAGATAGAGTATTGGTATTAGTTGACTTAGCGGTTGGGGGGCAAGGTTCCAAATGAGTTTGGGCCCCCCCAAAAAAAGCCTGTCACGTACCTAGTGATGAGCCCGGAATGCAGAAGGAGACCTCTCTTGCGTCCCTGACTCGTGGCCTCTGATAGAGGAAACAGGAGGCACGGGAGTCCAAGGTAGCACGAGTGCCTGGCAGGATCAACAGCAGGTGGATGGTTCAGGCAGTCTTCAAGGAACTGTAACTGGATCAGTAGATCTTGGCGGCAGAAGGCAGGAACCAGCAGGAACCAAGGATTACACAGGAACAGGTAAGTTACTCTGGAGCTGGCACTCAGAAGGGTCAGACAAGCTGGGTCAAACCAGATGGTTGGTTCAGGAACAGGTGCAGAAGACAGAGACGAAGTCACAGAGCAGGCCGGCTCGGTAACAGATGGGCATGGATGGACCACAGGATGAGGCAGATGCAGTGCCAGAGGCAGGCAAAAAGCAGGGCAGGTCACAGGATAAGCCGGGTCAACACAAGATCAGATCGGGTCAGCAGGTAAGCTCAGGAACGCTGTAGATCAAGCAGCAAGATCTGAGGGAAGAGCAGGGTTTAAATAACCCTCCTGGCGCCGGTAACCATGCGCGCGCACTCCCGCGCACGAACGCACATGCACATAGGCGCCCAGACGCCCGTAGGCATGCTCCCTTGGGAAGTCACAGTCCCAGCATGCGCAGGGACTCTGGGGGCATGCCCCCTTATGACGCCAGAGTCCCTGGGACTGTGACGTCACAAGGGGGCGGGGTCATCGCTTATATAAATGGCTGCGCAGCTCACACACAGCATTCCAGCAGGAAAGAGCGTCGTGTCATCTCTGGAAGAGAAGAAGGGACAAGACAGCGCAGAAGACCGGGCTCCTCCGCTAGCAGAAGAGCAGCAAAAGAGCAGAAGATAGCGGTAGAGCCCAGCAGAAGAAGGCACCGGAGAAGAACCAGAGAGCGTGGAAACGACACCGGAGAGAGGGAGAAGAGGCCTGAGAGACCCCCAAATTTGGCAGAAGACCCCTGAAGCCGGAAGAAGACCCCCAGAGCTGCCTAATAAATTACTTTTAAAACCTGTGTAGTGTGTTTTTTTTTTTTATTGACACTTTTTTTCCCTAGGTGAATGGGTATGTACCCCATACTCATTCACATAGGGTGGGGGGCCAGGATCTGGGGCCCCCCTTATTAAAGGGGGCTCCCGGATTCCGATAAGCCCTCCGCCTGCAGACCCCGACAACCAACGGCCAGGGGGTCACAAGGTGCTTTGGGGTGGGGGGGCCCGCAGGGTGCCCCCCTCCCCCAAAGCGCCCACCCCCCATGTTGAGCGAATGCGGCCTGGTACGGCTCAGGAGGGGGGGCGCTCGCTCGTCCCCACACCCTTTCCTGGCCGGCCGGGCTGCGTGCTCGGATAAGGGTCTGGTATGGATTTGGGGGGACCCCACGCCGATTTTTCGGCGTAGGGGGGTTTCCCTTAAAATCCGTACCAGACCTAAGGGCCTGGTATGCCCCTGGGGGGAACCCATGCTGGTTTCTTCATTTAAAATTTGGCATGGCGTTCCCCCTCATGATTCATACCAGACAGCTGTTAGCACTGCCTGTCGCTCATCACGAAAAGAAAAAAAGTTTTCCTTTCCCGATCAGCAAGCCAGCGCGACATGCACAATACCCTGTCGCCGAGAACCAGCACGATAGGAACCGCTGGAACCGCAATCTCGCGATCAGGTACTATAACTCAATACCAAGGGACCTGCATAGTGCTCTCCTGAACCAAGAGGAGAATTGAACTACCCTATCCAAAATTATGTTGGCTGGTACTCCATGAAGTCTGACAATTTCCATGATAAAGACTCGTGCAGTTTCAGGCGCCGAGGGTGTTCCTTTCAAGGGAACTAAATGTGCCATCTTGGACAGCCGATCCACTACTACAAAGATGGCATTGTGTCCTGAGGGGGAAAGCTCAACAATAAAGTCCATGGAGATTCATTCCCAAGGCCTCTCAGGAGCAGGCAAAGGTTTGAGCAAACCCCAAGCCCTGGTTTTATTACTTTTGTTGCGAGTACAGATGGTACAAGACTCCACATATTTTTTGTAGGTGACATGGAAGGCAAACCTGGAAAAGAATAGCGCCCATCTGGCCTGATGCGGCTTCAACCTTCTTGCAGATTTCAGGTATTACAGGTTAAGGTCCGTATAAATCAAAATTGGGTGAGCTGCTCCCTCCAGCTCCCTACTGCCACTCCTCCAAAGCCGCCTTTATTGCTAATAGTTCTCGGTCCCCCACATCATTATTTTTTTCAGGAGCAGTTAGTTTGCGTGAGAAAAAGCCAACGGGAAACAAAGAGCCTTGGGACCTTGTCGCTGTGTCGCTGAAGCAGAAGTAAAAAGTCTTTTGAGGGTGTCAAAAGCAGTTTGGGCTTTGGGAGTCCAGTGGAACCGAACTCCCCGCTTAGTCAGCTGAGTAATAGGGGAGATGATGGCCAAAAATCCTTTAATAAATTTTCGATAAAAGTTCGAAAAATCCACAAACCGCTGAATCCCCTTTTTATCCACAAGAGCAGGCCATTCAAGGATAGTGGAAATCTTTTGGGGGTCCACTTTGATGCCTTCCACTGAAATAATTAGCCCCAAAAACTATATGCTCTGTTGTTCAAATTCGCATTTTTCAGGCTTTGCATATAAACCATGTTGTTGGAGCCGCTCTAACACACACTTGACGTGTTGGCGATGGCTATCGATGGAAGCAGAAAAGATCAAGATGTCATCTAGGTAGATGACAAATAAGTCCAGGTAGCTTCAGAAAATATCATTTATAAAATGTTGGAAGGTGGCAGGGGCATTGCAAAGCCCATACGGCATCACAAGGTATTCAAAATGTCCGAATCGGGTGCGAAAGGCTGTCTTCCATTCATCAAAAAACAAAATAAGTGCAGCGCTGAAACTAAATATGAGTTGTATAAAAAATAACCATAAGGAGTGATTAACCCACCAAAAAAATATATGAAGAAGAATATAAGAAATATAAAATAAAAAAAACAAGTCTCCCATAGAAGACAAAGACAGATGTCTCACCATGTACTACAAGTGAAAAAAATATATGTAAGGTAGTGAATTAAGTCCCAGTTATAAACAATGCATAAAACTCAAAACAGTCCATAAACAAGGTGAGTTGATGACCAAAGTGCATATGTTCAGAAAAAATGTGACATAGGTGAGTCCAGTATCCAAAGTGATTCGCACCCAGGTGAGATATGAGGCTCCTTACCAGCTCGAGGTGACCACCATAACAGTGGTCTCACCAGGCTTTTGGGAAATTATCAGGTCACCCACAAACCTATACCGATATTCACAGTTGTAAACGTGGTACTCAAAAGAGGCGGATCTCCCGATCACTCATGATGTCTTCCATTCATCACCTTTACTAATGCAAACCAGGTTATAGGCCTCTTGAAGGTCTAATTTAGTAAAGATGACTGCCGCCCCAAGTCTCTGGAAAAGTTTGGGTACCAAAGGGAGAGGGTAATGGTTTTTTATGGTCACTTTGTTAAGCTCCCAATAATAACACATGGCCGTAGGGTATGGTCCTTCTTTTCCACAAAGAAAATGCCAGCTCCTGCTGGGGATGGAGATGAGCGGATAAATCCTTTAAGGTTATCATCAATATATTCTTAGAGTGCAACCAGCTCCAATTCAGTTAGAGGGAAGATCCTTCCAAAAAGGTACTTCAGCCCCAGGAAGGAGATTGATAGGGCAGTCATAGACCCGGTGAGGGGGAAGAGTCTCTGCGCCTTGCTTACTGAAGACATGCATGAAATTGTGGTATGCCTCTGGGACTGATTGGCGAGCTTCAATATCACATCAGGCACATCAAAGCTGCAGGCTGATTGGAGGTTTTTGGAAGGCAATGTTGAAAACAGTATGGAGAAGTGAAGGTAACTTCTCTGGTAATCCAGTCAATGTAGGGATTGTGGGCCTGGAGCCAGGGCATGCCCAGGATAACTGGTAACAAGGGCGAGGAAATGATATTGAGACATAAAAGTTCATGGTGAAGACTGGATATGGTGGCAGAAAGAGGGGTGGTTTCCTGGGTGACTGGACGAGACCGGATGGCAGACCCGTCAGCAGGATGTATAAGTAGTCCTTGGGTCTTGGGACGTAAAGGAATGTGGTGTTTTGCTGCGAAAGTCCATAAAGAAGCTGCTTGCTCCCGAATCAACGTTCGCGGGAACCTGAATGTTCTTTCTGGGGAGCTGCAACAAAATGGAAAGGGCAAGATGTGGAGAAGCATTGGTGACAGCAAGGGTTTGGTCAGCAGAAAGAGAATACCACTTACAGATCTTGTCGGGGCAGGATCTCACATAATGCCCAGGTTCCCCACAATACATGCACAGATCGTTCATGCGGCGACGCTGGCGGTCTTCAGATGTAAGTGTAGGGCGTAGCATACCCAGCTGCATAGGTTCTGGTACATCTGAGGTGGAAGCTGGCTGAGCAGGTGGTATAGTATTGGAGAAACTGGATACTCTTGGCAACATCCAGGTCGGACGTGTCTGACCTGTGGTTCTCTCAGACCTACGTTCACGTAGGCGTCTATCAATCTGTATGGCTAGGTTAATAAGTCCATCCAAGGTCTGAGGAACCCCTACTCGGGCAAGTTCATCTTTCAGAGGGTTGGACAGACCCAACTGGAACTGGTAGCGGAGGGCATCACTCCAGTTGGTATCTGCACGCCTGAACTCTGCAACATAGTCCTCCGCAGCCCTGCGACCTTGTTGTAATGCATGGAGAGCAGCCTCTGCCGTTGCTAAGAGCTGAGGGTCAGGTTGGTTAGCTCAGCAGCTTTTTGTTCAAGAAGGCGATGCGCCCAGATCTGTGGCTCCTTCTGAAGGAGGGAGATCACAAAGCCCACTTTAGTGACTTCCAAAGAAAATGTCCGTGGCTGAAGGGCGAAGTAGAGCTCACAGGAGTTGTGAAAGGCCCTGAATTTGCTGCATTCACCAGAAAATCTCTCAGGCGTAGGCACTCGAGGTTCGAGGGGTAACATCACTACTGCTGGAGAAGCAGGCATGCTGGCAGAAGTGTGTGGAGACCCCTGGGTCGTAGCAGGTGGAGAGAGAGCTAGAACACATTTCTCCAAAATGGGAGTAGCCTTCTTGGAGACTCTTAACAGCCTGGGTCAGGCCCGCTGAATGTAAGCATAGTTCATCCATTGGAGAGGCTCCCTGCTCGGGCTCAGACATGGCTGCTTGATACTGTCACATACCTAGTGATGAGCCCGGAATGCAGAAGGAGACCTCTCTTGTGTCCCTGACTCATGGCCCCTGATAGAGGAAACAGGAGGCATGGGAGTCCAAGGTAGCATGAGTGCCTGGCAGGATCAACAGCAGGTGGATGGTTCAGGCAGTCTTCAAGGAACTGTAACTGTATCAGTAGATCTTGGCGGCAGAAGGCAGGAACCAGCAGGAACCAGGGCTGATCAGGAACAGGTAAGTTACTCTGGAGCTGGCACTCAGAAGGGTCAGGCAAGCCAGATGGTCGGTACAGGAACAGGTGCAGAAGACAGAGACGGAGTCACAGAGCAGGCTGGGTCGGTAACAGATGGGCACGGATGGACCAGTAGATGAGGCAGATGCAGAGTCGTAGCCAAATGGTCCGGGGCTTAAGTGGTTAAAATAAAACTCAAGGTGTAGAGGTTTTAGTGGAGTCAATCATTGTTTCCATAATCATATATGTATATATACACGTGTTTGTACATAAATACACATAGAGATCAGGCAGAAAGCAGGGCAGGTCACAGGATAAGCTGGGTCAACACCAGATCAGATTGGGTCAGCAGGTAAGCTCAGGAATGCTGTAGATCAAGCAAGATCTAAAGGGAGAGCAGGGTTTAAATAACCCGCCTGGCGCCGGTAACTGTGCTCCCGCGAGCGAACACGCATTCCTGCGCATTTGCCCAAATGGCCGCAGGCGCGCACAGGCAGGTGATGAACCACTGTTCCCAGCGAACCTTTCCTGATAAAGCCTCTTGCACTCTGCCTGAATTTAAGGCCAACAATAACATTTGGACATATTTTAGGGGGTGTTTAGGGTAAGCACTACAATGGAGCTGACAAAATACATTAAGTGACTAGGCTAGGTGTGTATGGGCCCAGGAGAGCATACTGGGGAGGTTAGTGAAGGCCAAATGAAGGACAAAAAGGAGCATTAAAAGCTTACAGCATGCATGAGGACAAAGTGGACATTCACAGCATATTACAATCATGGTAATTATGGAATGATGAAATACAATACATTAGTAAACATTAAATACATAGAATGTGATGTTAAATGATAACACTTACCTTAATATAGTCCTTCTGTGGGATCTGAATGATGGCAGAACAGGTCTGTGGAATAATGATTCCCAGAGCCTGGGGGGAGAATCCAGTCGTAAACTTGATATCCTGGAGACTTCTCCCCGTCGCCAAGTACCGCAAGGTGGCGACGAGCCTTTGCTCGGGAGTGATGGCTTGCCGCGTGCAGGTGTCTTGCTTCATAATATAAGGGCACAGCAAAGCCAACAGACGGTAAAAAATGGGGTCCATCATCCCGAGATAATTCCTGAAATAATCAGGATTATTATCCTGGATCTCCCGCAACAAAGGTATGTGCGAGAATTGGTCACGCTGGAGCAACCAATTCTTCATCCTTGAACTCCTCCTCGCCCTGTTCATGGACTGGACTTGGGTCAAAGCAAGAACTTCAAATGCCAAGCCCAAGCACAGCACGAACTCTACGACCAGTACGTACACAAAACATGGCTTGAAAATGGTCGGCTGGTCAGAACAAACTAACAGAATGCACTGAAAATCAGAAAGGACCTGAGAAGAACAAGCTGAAAATCAGAAACGAGCGGACAAGATTCATGGAAAAACAGTTTTTGCCAATTTTCTACTTCAATAATTTAAACACTTAATCATGATCGTATATGCATAGGACATGTATTTTATATTATTTTGAGGCACTTTAGTGGAGTGTTGATATTGAAGCAGCGCAAACACATTATCTTTTTAGTATTGGTGTGGGAGCACATTTAGTGGTTGCAGCGGTTTTGGATATTTAGTTCATTACACCTGGGGCAGCACGCATCATCACTTTGTTATATAAATTAGGGAATCAACTTTCCTTCAAATGGCTGTATCCTAGCAAAGTACAGTTTATGTAGTATCCCAGAATGGTGAAGGCACCTCTAGCTTCTTTCTATTTCTCAAATTTCTATTTTTCAAGGAGCACTCAGTTAAAATAAATTGTACTTTATTTTTATCAACTGCATGAGGTGTCATTTGATCAGTGTCTACTGATTGTCATTTGGTGAGGCCTTGGAAGATATCTCCTCTATTCCTGCTCTGTTGACAGATTACATTTTTGGATTTTCCCCTCATTTTAAGTCCTCTTGCACATGGGCGCCTAAGCCCATACACCAGGGATATGCAATTAGCAGACCTCCAGCTGTTGCAGAACTACAAGTCCCATGAGGCATAGCAAGACTCTGACAGCCACAAGCATGACACCCGGAGGCAGAGGCATGATGGGAGTTGTAGTTTTACAACAGCTGGAGGTCTGCTAATTGCATATCCCTGCCATACACCATTATTTGCAGCGTATTTCCCCTGCCCAGGATGCTCAGGTGCTGCATACACTGAAAGGATGTGTGCGGCAGTATTCGGGTATACACTGTGCATGTGTACACACAGACATAGCATACAGACTTTTTCCTAGAATATACATTTTTATATTTTTTGAGCACACACATATGCAATACTTTTGTTTACATGAGCACCAATGTATATATGGTTGTGCAGCCATGCACAACCATTCATATCTATGGGTGGCTGTACGCAGCACCTGGGCTTCCCAGGCAGGGAAAATACTTTGGAATTTATCTTATATGGGCTCAGGGCGCCTGTGTGCAAGAGTGCATTCATGACTAAAAAAGGTTGAGAAATGCTGCAAGGTGCCAGTATCTCTTTATTACTGTCTTTTTGCTGGCAATGTGTTTTTGGACTGTTTTTTTCCGACTGGGGTACCTTAAGATTTTGCATATTTTAAAAGGGTGCCACAACTAAAAAGGCTGAAAAACTCTGATCTACCTTGTAAGCTAGGAACACCCTGTTTGCAGTATGTCTCATACAGAATGTCCGATACAAAAATATGATGTTTCTCACAGAAACCAATCAGATTTAAAGCTGCTATTGTCAGAGAACTCACAGTGCTAGTGCCTGTCTCCGTGCAGCAGTGACTAACTGCCATGCGCAGTGTCCCCGACGGAGGCGAACGAGTTCCAGAGCGAACGTGTACACCCACGCACCCGTATGAACGTGTATGCGCACCTGCACACCCATACGAGCATGTGTACGTTTTCATGCACGTTCACGCCCACCAATTCCGGCGCACAGCGCCATATATAAACAAGGTCTCTGCCCGATACCAGTGCTGGATCATCTTCAGCTTGTTCTTGAGTTCCTGATTCCTGTGTGACCTGTTACCTTGCTCCTTGCAAACCCGGCTTCCTTGACTACTCGCCTGGATCACTCCTGCCTGTTACCTACCTCTACTGATTATACCGACCTTGGCTTGGACTCTCTACTACGGCTCTGCTTCTTGACTCGCTGCCCGCCCGTTGCCAACCTCTGCCTGCCCTTGACTACGAACTTGCCTTCTGTATGGATACCTTGTTGCTAGCCAGTTGCCAACCTTTGCCTGTTCCTGATGTTGCAGTTGTTCCTGAATCCATACCTACCTGCCTGGCTTCTACTGAATAGTTCTGGTGATCAGTCTCCCCAACTCTCTCCAAGAGGATCCTGTATCTCCAAGTTCCAGCTTCCAGCCACAGGCACCTGCACCCTTCCGTGCCCCAGCACTCCCTGTCCTCACTACCAGGGGTGTTGAGACTGGAACCGTGCGAGAGGCCACCCTCAGCATTCCAGACTCCGCTGTAAGGTACGTGACAGTACGATCCAGCCAAGATGGAGTCTGAAAGTGGGGCCTCACCTTTGGACGCTCTGTGCCAACAGATTTCGGCCCTTACCCAGGCAGTCCAGGGCCTGCAAGATGGCTACCGACAACTCGAGCAAAGAGTGGAGTCATTGTCCCCAAGCCCCTCAACTCACCAGGCGGCCACAGCACCTTGGCTTCCCGGCCCAGCAGCCTCATCATCAGCACACGCAATAATGGTGCCACCCCACAGAACCTCGAGTCCCCACTCCACAGAGGTTCTCGGGAGATCGCAGCAAGTTCCGTGCCTTCAAGAATGCCTGCCAGCTGTACTTCCTGCTACAACCCCTTACCTTCTCTTTGGAGAGCACCAAGGTGGGGTTCATCGTCTCACTACTCCAGGGGGCACCCCAAACCTGGGATCATCGCTTACTGGAACAGGCCAGCCCTCTTTTAGATACTATGGACTCCTTCCTGAATGAAATGGCCAAACTATATGATGACCCCAACGTGCCACCACCGCGGAGGCCAGTCTTCATTCCCTCCAGCAAGGACATAGGCCAGTGGAAGACTACGTAACAGACTTTAGGCGGTGGAGTTCTGACACCCAGTGGAATGATGCCGCCCTCCACTACCAGTTCCGCATTGGACTCTCTGAGGTACTGAAAGATGAGTTGGCCCATGTTGGACTTCCCGACTCTTTGGAGGACCTGATCCAATTGTCCATCCAGATAGACTGTCGTCTAAGAGAGCGGAGATCCGAGAGAACCAGCCAAATGCGGCCCATATGGATGTTGCCTAAAGTTCCTAGCAATCCTCCTATTTCTGCCTCCTGTACCTGCTGCCACCTCTGAAGCTCCGGAGCCAATGCAGATAGCTCTGCTCCGTTCACAGCTGCCACCAGAAGAAAAGCAGCGTCGACACCAGAACAACCTCTGCCTCTATTATGGGGAGGCTGGCCACTATGCAAATATGTGCCCAAATGAGACCCGTAAGTTTAACTCTTTGCCTCGTGAACCTAGTGCACTGCCTTTAACAAGGTCTGCTCACATTGCTGTCCCTGTTTCCTTGCAGCTTCCAGAAGGAACACTCTGGGTCCAGGCTATAATTGATTCTGGCGCCTGCAGCTGCTTCGTGGATCGTGCCTTTGCCCTGCAACATAACATTCCGTCTAGCAGATGGGTCAAATATTACATCCAGGCCTATTACTCATGAAACCCAACCACTGTCCGCCAACATACTACCCGATCATCAGGAACTACTATGCCTGGAAGTCATCTCATCACCATTAATTCCAATCATTCTGGGAATGCTGTGGCTGCAAGCCCATAATCCTCAAATCAATTGGGTTACGGGCGAAGTGGTCTTCCAGAACTGCCTCAAGGCCCTCCACCATATGACCCCAGTCATCGGCTGCATAAGATCTGCATCGGAATCTCAAAAACTGGTCCCATCTGTATACCATAGCTTCCTGGATGTGTTTGACGAACTCAAAGCGGTCACTCTTCCTCCCCACCGGGTGTATGATTGCCCAATCGAACTATTACCAGGAGCAGAAATTCTGTTTGGAAAGATCTTTCCACTGTCGGAACCTGAACTCTTGGTCCTTAAGGAGTACATTGACGAAAACCTCAAAAAAGGTTTCATTCGACATTCCTCTTCTCCAGCCGGAGCTGGAATATTCTTTGTCGAGAAAAAAGATCATTCCCTCCGCCCATGTGTGGACTACAGGGACTTAAATAAAATAACGGTTAAGAGTCGCTATCCTCTCCCATTGATCCCAGAACTGTTTCAGAGACTTCACTCGGCACGGATATTCACAAAGCTGGACTTGTGAGGTGCCTATAATTTGATCAGAATCCGTGAGGGGGATGAGTGGAAGACGACTTTCCGGACACGCTTCGGCCACTTTGAGTACCTCGTTATGCCATTTGGACTCTGTAATGCATCGGCTACTTTCCAGCATTTTGTGAACAATATTTTCAGAGACTTTTTGGACTTATTCATAATTGTCTACTTGGATGACATTCTGATATTCTCGGCCTCCCTAAAAGCACATCGTGACCATGTGAGACAAGTTCTTCATAGATTGAGACAAAACGTTCTTTACGCTAAAGCCGAGAAATGTGAGTTTGAGCGCCAGACTATTCACTTTCTCGGCTTGGTGATATCAACTGGGGGTGTGGCAATGGATCCTCAGAAGGTCTCAGCCATCATGTCCTGGCCACCCCCAACCGATAAGAAAGGAGTGCAACGTTTTATTGGATTCTCTAATTTCTACAGGAAATGTATTAAAAATGTCTCCAGTATTATAGCACCCATCACACAGCTCACAAGGAAACAAAGCCGTTTTCAATGGACTACAGCAGCCCAAGCTGTGTTTGATAAATTATATATAAGAAAGCAGTACAGCGCATAAGAAATCCCAAAAGAATTAATAAATGTCCATAAAAATAATTCCAATTAGAGTCCAGCAATTGCTTCAGTGATATTCGTGACATGCAACAGTAGATCGTTGTGACTATAGTGACATGGACCTCCACCAATGGTAGTACAAGCCGCTCACCTCCACGGATGGACCCCTGAGTTAATCAGTCAGGTCAAGTCAGCATTCCCTCATAGGGATACAAGCAGGGGGCGGTGTAAGCAGATCCTGGTCAAACCTCAGCCATAAGACAATCTTGCAGTCATAACATGTAAATATATATATAAAGAGAAAATCTAGTGCTCTCTGTTGATAACTAGAAACGTGATTTATTTAATAGGCAGATAAAACACTCACAAGCATCGCACTGTACCCCAGTGCAAAGGAAAACAACGTGTGTGAAAGGATGATCCACATCGGATCCCGGCGGTGAACACTGGATCGTGACGTCACCCGCGCTCCGCTCGTCCATCCGATGTGGATCATCCTTTCACACACGCTGTTTTCCTTTGCACTGGGCTAGTGCCTGTCTCCATGCAGCAGTGACTAACGGCCATGCGCAGTGTCCCTGATGGAGGAGAATGAGTTCCGGAGTGAACGTGTACACCCACGCACACGTACGAACGTGTGCGCGCACCTGCACACCCATACGAGCGTGTGTACGTTCTCAAGCACGCACATCCCGGCGCACAGTGCCATATCTAAACAAGGTCTCTGCCTGATACCAGTGCTGGATCGTCTTCAGCTTGTTCCCGATTCCTGTGTGACCTGTTACCTTGCTCCTGACAAATCCGGCTTCCTTGGTTACTCTCCTGGATCACCCCTGCCTGTTACCTACCTCTACTGATTATACCGACCTTGGCTTGGACTCTCTACTACGGCTCTGCTTCCTGACTTTGTACCTCGCTGCCCTCCCGTTGCCAATCTCTGCCTGCCCTTGACTACGAACTTGCCTTCTGTTTGGATACCTTGTTGCCTAGCCAGTTACCAACCTTTGCCTGTTCCTGATGTTGCAGTTGTTCCTGAATCCATACCTACCTGCCTGGCTTCTACTGAACAGTACTGAAAAGGGAAGGGGGGTGTGGAGGCGCCAAATCTGCTGACACGGTTATATGGTGAAGGTGTAATACATACACTTACTGGTAAGTCAGTTCAGATGGGGTGGCGATTTCCATCAGGGGTTGTGTTGTCCTGGGATGTGCTGGTGTGCAGGCTTCACTGGCAGTCCTTTACCTCAGGGGATGTTGGTTCCTGGTTGAGAGAGGCTTAACAGCAGTGTCCAGTGTGTGGAAGCTCCACACAAACCACCCTGGAACCCGGAAGTGGAAGTGATGTCAGCGGTGCACAGGAAGTGTCCAGACACAGATAGGAGATAATACAGGCTACGCGCTCGGGGCTCACAGCTCCTTCTACTGGCCTGTTCAGAGTCAATAGTTTCATGTGCAAAAGAAAATTCAAGTTAGACTTACCGGTAACTTGTTTTCCATGAGTCTTTCAGGACAGCACATGAGAGAGAGGCTCCACCCACTAGGAAACAGGAAACACAAACTCCACCACATTTTAAAAGGAGGCTCCTCTCCACAGCTCGTCAGTTGTAGTAGAGTACCTCCGGCCCAAGCTGGAACACATAAGCATAATACGGTTAATTCACAGCATATATATATATATATATACACACACACACTTCCATATACGTATAAATATGTATATATAAACATGAAGGGCGGGTTGCTGCTGTCCTGAAAGACTCATGGAAAACAAGTTACCGGTAAGTCTAACTTGAATTTTCCCTTATCGTCTTTCAGGACAGCACATGAGAGGATAATCGAGACTTACCAACTAGGGAGGGACAACAGCCTGCAGGACCTTTCTGCCAAATGCCTGATCACCAGCCGACAGAAGATCCAATCTGTAGTGACGGACAAACGTAAGATAACTTGACCACGTAGCCGCCTTACAAATTTGGTCTGGGGTGGCACCAGCTTTTTCTGCCCATGTAGTGGCTAGAGCTCTGGTAGAATGTGCTCGTACTCCCTGAGGAGGAGACAACCCCGACTGGACATAAGCTTCTGAAATAGCCATTCTTAACCATCTGGCAATTGATCCCTTTGAAGCTTTCCTTCCTTTTCTGTTGCCGGAAAACAGAACAAATAAAGAGTCCGAAGACCTGAAGTCCCTAGTTTTCTCTAAGTAATGTAATAAGGTTCTTCTTACATCTAACTTATGAAATAATTCTTCCTTACTTCCTGAAGGATCTGAACAAAAAGTTGGCAGGATGATTTCCTGCGACCTATTATGGACTGATGCCACCTTTGGTAAAAACGCAGGATCTGTTCTAAGCACAATCCTGTCTGGGTAAATTGACATAAAGGGCTCCTTAACTGAAAGAGCCTGAAGTTCTCCAATTCTTCTCGCAGTCGTAACTGCAACTAAGAATATCGTCTTTAGAGTTAAATTCTTTAACGAGATTGACTGTAATGGTTCAAAAGGATCTTTTGTGAGTACTTGTAAAACCACTGTCAAGTCCCATTTTGGAAAGTGTCTATTGGGAACTGGTCTGGATCTAGTAAGTGACCTAAAGAACCTCGTGACCAACGGAACTGAGGAAATAGGTTGATCCAGGTATACTCCTAGGGCAGCCACTTGTACCTTAAGAGTGCTGATTGCCAGCCCTTTGTCCACCCCCTTCTGCAGAAATTCCAGAACCGACACAATATCTTCTAAATTTCGGTTTGCCGAGCGACACCAGGAGTTGTAGATTTTCCAAACCTTAGCGTAGATATCTCTAGTCACCTTCTTTCTACTAGCCAGTAAAGTAGATACTAGAGGCTCTGACAAACCCTTGTTTTTCAACAGCTGTTCCTCAGATACCAAGCAGTGAGACTTAGTCTTGCTATATCCGGATGATACACTGGACCTTGAAGTAGTAAGTCCTGTCTGAGGGGAAGCTGCCAGAAAGGTTTGACTGACATTAGTAGAATGGAGGAAAACCAGGCCCTTTTTGGCCAGTACGGGGTGATCAAGATTACCGACACCTTCTCCTTCTGTATCTTCCTCAATACTAAAGGAATTAGCTGAAAAGGGGGGAAGGCATAACCCAGCTGGAAATTCCAAGGATGTGCCAGGGCATCTATCCCTATCGATCCGTTGTCTCGGTGCAGGGAGAAGAACTGAGGGAGCTGAGCATTTTCTCTTGATGCGAATAGATCCACCTGCGGGCATCCCCACTTCTGGGTTATTAGAGTGAATATTTCTGGATTCAAACTCCACTCTGCCTCCTGAATCCTTTGTCTGCTCAAGAAATCTGCTACTCCATTTAGCGTGCCCTTGAGATGTACAGCTGACAGGGAAAGTAGATGACTCTCTGCCCATTCTAGGATCTCTGAAGATAGCAATAGAAGAGTCCCGCTCCTTGTGCCCCCTTGTTTGTTCAGGTATGCCACCGTGGTGGCGTTGTCTGACAATATCTGCACATGGGACCCCCGAAGGTTTGGAGAGAAGGCAACCAAGGCTAAAGCGACTGCCTTTAACTCCCTCCAATTTGATGACCTTCCTGCTTCCACTGGGGACCAAACTCCCTGAGCTATGTCTTGACCCCAGTGTGCTCCCCATCCCCAACTGCTGGCGTCTGTCGTTATCCTTCTCTCTGTTGGGAAGGACCAGAGTAAACCCCTTGACAGCACTGCCTGATTTCTCCACCACCAAAGGGTCCTTTTTACCCTGGTGGGAAGCCTTACCTTTGAGTCTAAAGCTTCTGGACTGTGATCCCAGATCTTTAAGAGAAAACTCTGAAGGGGTCTGAAATGAAGTCTGGCCCATTGAATGGCCGGCATGGTTGAGGACAAGGTTCCTAGTACTGACATAATCCTTCTGACTGATACCTCCAGGTTCGTCTGAAGGCTGGATACTGCCTGCAATACCTTCACTTTCTTCTCTTCTGGAAGAAAAAACTTTTGATCCACTGAGTCTATCAGATACCCCAGAAATTGGACTCTTTGTGCTGGATTGAAATTTGATTTTTGGATGTTTATAATCCAACCTAAGGCCTCCAGATGACTGCGAGCCTTGATCAGATCCTCCTGTAACCTTTCCCTGGAAGGGGCAAAGAAAAGGAGGTCGTCCAGGTAAGGGATAACCGCAATCCCCTGTAGCCGGAGGGGAGCTAGGGCTTCCGCCATAATTTTGGTAAATATTCGAGGGGCGGAAGATAGACCAAACGGGAGGGCCCTGAATTTAAGGTGCAAAACCTCCCTCCCCATATTTACTGCCAGCCTCAGAAATCTCTGGGACTGAACAGCCATAGGTACATGCAGGTACGCATCCCTTAAGTCGATTGATGCCATAAAGCATCCTCTGACTAAGAGATTTCTTACCGAAAAGATGGAGTCCATGCGGAATCGCCTGTATTGGACTGACCTGTTTAGCGGTTTTAAATTGAGGATGAGCCGAAAGCTTCCTGATGGTTTCTTTATCAGAAAAATATGGGAGTAGAACCCTTGGCAAACTTCCTCCGGAGGCACCTGAACCACAACCCCCTGTTTTATCAGATCCCCTAACAGGTTCTTCATGGCTAGGGCTTTTGTTGTGTCTTTTGGCAAATTTGTTACGCAGTACCTCTCTGGAGGAAGGTTCAACAGCTCTATCCTGTAACCCTGGGCTATTGAATCCAAAACAAACGGGTTTTTTGTTATGTTTGCCCAGAGAGGAAGGAATTCTTGAAGCCCTCCTCCCACAGGCACCACCAAGTCATTGTGTCTTATTGGCCTGCGTAGGAGGATTGAAAAGGACATTCCCTTTGCCTTTTCCTCTCTGCGCCGCCCAACACCTTCTTTTTTCTTGGGGCCTGTTACTCCTTTCCTGATTTTTTTGAGGTCGAAAAAACCGCCTAACTGGCTGCTTTTTCTTTTTAACCGGAAAGGACTTCTTTTTATCAGCTGTTCTATCCAAAATAGATTCTAGATCAGGACCAAAAAGCTGATCTCCCAAAAATGGCACTCCGCATAACTTATTTTTGGAAGCTGCGTCCCCAGGCCATGTCTTTAACCACAACGCTCTCCTGGCTGCAATGGTCAGGGCCCCTGACCTAGCTGACATTCTTATAGAATCTGCAGAGGGGTCCGAAATATATGCTACAGCTGCTATAAGGGTTGGGAAGGAATCTAGAATCTCCTGTTTGGGTGAATCAGCTATAATATGTGCTTTTAGCTGATTCAGCCAGAACTCCATGTTTCTGGAGACACAGGTCATAGCCATAGCAGGCTTGAGATTCCCTACAATGGACTGCCAGGCTTTTTTAAGCTGTTGGTCCGCCTTCTTATCCATAGGATCCTTCAAAGTACCCATGTCCTCGAATGCCAGATCTGTTGATCTAGATACTTGGGAAAAAGCTGCATCCAACTTCGGGACTTTATTCCAAAGTGACTCAGGATTATCATTAAATGGAAAACGCTTCTGGTGAGCTCTTGGGAAAAAGGGTTTTCTCTCTGGGTCAGCCCATTCTTTCTTAATGGTCTCCGAGATTACCGAATGTACAGGGAAAGTGCGACCTGATGCTTCACCAAGCCCTTCATACATTCTATCGTGCAGCGATAATTCTCTTTTTTCTTCCTCCATTCCCAATGTTGCATAAATTGCTTTCAACAGACTGTCTACTTGTTCCAAGGACAGTTTGTATCTAGAAGGTGCATCTGCCTCTTCCTCATCCTCCTCCTCCTCTTCTCCAGAGTATGAGGGGGAATACCCCTTTTGGGTAGTTGGGCCAGCCTCAGCCTCTACCGTTGGGGTTAAGTGTGAGTCCTGAGAGGGGTCTGAGGTAGTTGCCTGACTTAATGCTGGTGTTACAAGAGAAGAGCGAAAAGCCTGTATAGTAGCATCTAGCTCTTTCTTAACTGATGCGATTATGTCGCTGCACGCAGAAGAAGCCTCTTCCTTGACTAAGGAGTCAATGCAAATTTGGCATAAAGTCTTCTTCCAACCCTCCAGTAACTTTGCTTTACATGAGGGGCATCTCTTTTTAATGGCTGGTTCAGAGCTCTTAGCCTGCCAGAAAAAAATGACAAAAGAGAAAAAACACCAGCATTCATTAAGCCAAAGCTTCCTCCTAACGGACTCACCACAGGTGCACAGGAGGAACAACAGTTAACCCCATGTGCCCAGACAGGCCCCAGCCACCAAGGGGGAAAAAAAAAAACATTTGTGAGAGGGGCACCAAGGTAACCAGGATATTCACTATAGCCTCTTACCTGGGCCTTGCTGGTGCCTGTGCCTGTCCCACATGCAGCTGCCACAGAATCCATAGTGGTGCTGCACCGATCGGTGGCTCTTACGAACGTCGGTTCCGGAGTCAAAAAACGCCGTTGCGCCCGACCGGAACCGGAATATAGGCACCAGGACCGCTCCTCCCTTCTTCCTCTGCGCCACTTCCGATCGGAAATGATGCGCCCGTTCCTAGCGCCTTCCCCTCGTCGGATACCTCACTTCCGACCGGTCGAGTCTGTACTCTTCCAAGATGGCGGCGGCCAGTAACGCCGACACGCGGTTTCAAAAAAGCCCGCGAACGGCTGCCGCCGCCTAAGGAGCGGCTCCAAGAACGGTCCAGCTCATCATGAGCAAAGAAAGAGAAAAAAGGAGCCCACTTACCAGCAACCCTGTGGCGCGGTGTGGGAGGATCGGACTCTCTGGAGGAAAAAGATAGGTATGGTGGGGTAGGCAGCCTGGCCTCTCAGGATAGCACCATAAGAGACCCTGGCCCCTACTAGGTGTTCCCTTGCCGGAGGAAACACAAAAACTGACGAGCTGTGGAGAGGAGCCTCCTTTTAAAATGTGGTGGAGTTTGTGTTTCCTGTTTCCTAGTGGGTGGAGCCTCTCTCTCATGTGCTGTCCTGAAAGACGATAAGGGAAAAAATGTTTTATTTAAAAAGGATCATTGATTTAATAAGCGACTATTATATAAAAAGAAAACTTTAATAAAAGATTGGTAAAAAAAGGAAAGTGTCACAAATGGGATGAAAAAATGCGATTAAAAAATGCATAAGGATGCATTGTTGGTGGACAATGGAGCACATTATGGGATAAAAAAGTAGAGGGGGATGGGGAAAAGTTTTTATCCCCCAAGTTATGCCAGGGTAACAGAAAATGAACCCAGTGGGAAATGTCTAAAAAGAGGGGGCAAGGATTGATAGTCAAGGGTAAAGATATTGGTAAAAAAATAAATTATATATATGTGTGTGTAAAGGATATATCGATAAAAAAAATATGTAAAATATCTATATAGCGGGGGTCAAGCTACAATAAGGAGTGTAAATAATATAGTGGTTAATTGCGCTAATATTAACCTCTTATTACCATTACAATTCGTGATTAAAGACTGTCCTCCTAAGATAATAAAACACCTCCAAGTGATCTTAAAAATCTACAAAAATCCTCATAAGATATAATATATAACGAACACTGAACTTATCACTCCATCATGAACGTGATTGTGATAAAAAAAAAAAATGCCTGAATAATTAAAACAAATACATATACAAGTGCTCTAAAATATAGCTATCTGCTGCTTGTAAAAAATTAATATATATAAATGTGTGTCGTGCCACATAAAACAAACTAAATCCAGTGCGAATAAATATATGTTTTGAAAAAATGACATACATTTATTCGCACTGGATTTAGTTTATGTTTTATGTTTTATTACCTTAGGAGGACAGTCTTTAATCACGAATTGTAATGGTATGTATGGTAATAAGTATAAAAACGGAAGTACCATCCAAGTAGGTCATATGGGTTACCACCATCCCTTATATAAGGAGAAAAAGAGATAACCCCTCAAAGATAGGTGGGACTTTGAAGGCAACAAAGTAGTAAAAACAATTTTATTGGTACAAATATACAAAAATACACATAGGAAAAAGTCTGATACAATCACACTCAATAAACAATGGAGTAAAAAAGAGGAATATACTGATGTAGAATTCGAATGTATATTCGTGTAGTCTTCCACCTGGGCCTATGCGTTTCGGGACTACCCATAGAGTCCCTTCATTAGGGGCAACTTGTAGGAGGAATTACACTACATAATGAAATATAAATTAATGTAATTAGAGATCATATGTATTGTGCACATTGCCTGCATCTTAAACCATTCTGTACAGCTTAACATCAAAAACAGAAAAAACAAAAAAAAAATAAAAATAAATTATATAAGAGAGATGATACACATACCCAAGTATATTCAGGGAAGAAGGCTCACTGTCAAAGTCTCAGAGGTAAGTACGCACAGAGCGCCACAGGAATCCAGAAAGGAAACGGGAGTATGTCTGGCCCCGCCTTATCCACATTGGTCCCACCGTGTGGCCCCAGAGGAGCAAGCTCAGGAGGGGCAACACTATCCCGGAGGAATCCAAAAAACAGAGAACCAAGAGGGGATTATCTGAAACACAGAAAAGACCCGAATAGGCTGATGTCCCTCTTCAAAAGGAGAAACCCCTGTATTCATAATCGCCACAGCATGGACGCAGGGCCCCATGTTCACCATGCGGATCCGCGTCCAGGCAGGGCATGGGAATGAAAATAATCTAATATACATAGCTTACCCTAGTGCTGGTTCATGAAGGATTTTATTAATGGGAATAGACAGGTGACCCCAAGGTAACGGCGAGGGAGCGGGGGCCCCTAAAGCACAAGCAGCTCCTAAGGTTACAGAGGATAACGACTTCCTACAAAGGCAGGATCTGTAATATAATACAAAAAAAGACCTGATCACAAAAACGGGGACAGGACTACCCTCTATGTGTTGCAATATATAATATACATTACATGAAAACTCCATCAAAGAAGGGCAAAACAAAGAGCCTACAACAGTTTGGAGTTACCAAACAAACAAAAACAAAAAGAGGGAGCGAAGGGCAGCATTACCGTGTTAGTAGTGGGGCTGCACTACAGTGTGCTAGGGAGCTCCGTTCGTCTGATCTGTAACCACCACCGCCGAGCAGGACAATGACACTGACTCGGCGTCCGGTGGCTTAATATGGAGTGAGAGGAGGACAGGTGCGGTGCTGATTGCCGTGCAAATTCCACCCATCATGATGCCACTCCGGCGAGGAGATGGGAGCCATGGTAACCTCATGACGCCGCTCTGCCTGGAGAAAGGAGGAGATGGGAGTCATGGTAACATCATGACGCCGCTCCGCCTGGGGGAAGGAAGAAATGAGAACCATGGCAACAGCAAGGGAGCGTCCTGTGTCACGGCATTCTCCTGAAGCTTCGTGATAGTACCATAGAAAAAGTCTATACAGGCTTCACATTTTGTAAGTGAAGTGGGAGGCATATATCAGCCTTGATATCGCAGCCTTAACCGAGGGGAAGACAGCAGGTAGGGGACTGCACAAACAGCTCCAGATTACATAATGGAGCGACAAGTAAATAGATAAGAGAAAAGGCAGGAAAAAATAAGTAAAAACTGACACAGGAATGACTAGAATGGTCATTAAACCTAACAGAAAAATCATGCATAATCACCGCCTTGTACCCACAAATGATTACTCATAGACACCAGCGGGGTGGAGGGACCCTGAGCAACCACTGCACGGCGCCCCCCACAGCAGGCTGTGGGAGGGGTCATGCAGCCGCCGCCCACCGACGCAAAAAAGGCGACCGGGTCCGCAGGCAAGGACAAGCAGCAAAATTGCTGCCAGTCACCCCGCGGCATGAACCGGGCGTCTACAAAAGGCCCCCCAGAGGGATAGTGAATCCCGGGAGGCCCCCGTGCGCCGGGCGGGACAAAGAGGGGCCAGAAGACTGCGATAGAAAAGTACTCCTCAAGTGAGACCGACAGTGTGCCTCAATATATGACAATATGCCTACAAGGCTACATACAAGGCTGCAGTGGGGGAACAAAGGTATAACATAATAAAAGGTGGCCAAACATAACAGAAAACATATATCCAGAAAGTGATTTGTTAATAAACAATCGAGCAATCGGCCAGGCATCGAACATCAAACCCCAATGATTGGTATAAATCAGCAAGCATAAAAGAGGGGAAACCCGGATAGCGTGAGGCTTTCAAATTGGGGACCTTATAAATCTTTCTCACATACCCCAGACAAAAAGCCCTCTAAGAAGGGCCTATAGCTCAAATGATCGTTTAGCCCGAGGGGTGAGGTGGCAGCAAGGTCCATGATCCAGTGGGCTTCCCGCTGTAACAGGGCCTTGTTCCAATCCCCACCCCTCGGGCTGGGATGGACTCTATCCAGGATTAAAAAATAAATATTGGGGAAATTGCCATGATGTTCATTGGCCACATGTCTCCCCAATGGGAAGTCAGGATTTGCTTTCCTCATGGCATTGATATGTCGTGAAGGCTCGCAATGAAAATTTTTGTTTCGTCTTGCCTACATAAAATTGTTGACATTGGCAAACTAAAAGGTATACTACACCCTCCGTCTTACAGTTTGAAAAATGACATGGTCTGTATGGACGCCCATTTGGAAGAGTCAAATTCTGTCTTGTATTCATAAATCTGCATATGGAACATCCTCCACACGTAAACGTCCCAGACCTTTTGCAGGGATCACGAGATTCGCCGACAAATTCGCTGTGGACCAAGTGGTCACGCAGGGAACTAGTACGTCGATAGGTGATCGCTGGTCGTGCGGGTAAATATGGACGTAGGGTGGGATCGGAATACAGAAGATGCCAATGTTTATTAAAGATCGATTTGACAGACTCATGTTGGTTAGTAAACCTCATAATCATCCTAGTAATAGGGTCCATTTCTGTTTTCTTTTGATGGCTGAAAAGCAGTTCCCGTTGAGTTCGTTTATTGGCGCGTTTATATGCTTTCTTTAACAGAGAGTGGGAATAGCCCCTCAAGAGAAGCCTGTCTCTGAGTGCAGCAGCTTCAATCAAATATGTCTGCTGATCCGAGCAGTTTCGTCTCAGCCTCAAATATTGGCTGTAGGGGATTGCGCAGAGTAGTGGTTGGGGATGAGAGCTAGAGGCATGTAAAATGGTGTTGCCCGAGGTGGGTTTACGAAAGAGGCCATTAGAAAGGGTCCCGTCAGGGTTCATACTGATAGTAGTATCCAAAAATGTGATGCTGTATTGGCTATGAGTCACGGTAAACTTTAAATTGAAGGTATTGTGCTGCATCAATTTGATGCATTCGTTCAGTTCCATTTCGGAGCCCTCCCACAACACCAAAATATCGTCTATATAGCGGTACCACGCCGCTATATATCGGGTGTGGGATTTGAAAGACTCGTCTGAAAGGAATGACTGCTCCCATTCCCCCAGGTATAGGTTGGCGTAGGACGGGGCACAGGAGGTCCCCATCGCGACGCCCTGTACCTGGAGGAAATGGGAGCCGTCAAAGAAAAAGATGTTATGATGGAGGATGAACTCCAAGGCCATAATAATGAATTTGCATAATTTTTTGTCGTCTCTATGTGTTTGGGTAATGAAATGTCTGACCACGGCCAGCCCCTAGTGGTGGGGTATAGAGCTATAGAGCGCCTCCACGTCGATCGCCACCAACAGGGACTGTGGTGAGACATGTAGACCCTCTAGAGATTGTAACACATGGATAGTATCGCGCACGTATGAAGGTAGATTTTCGACAAACGGTTTAAGATGGGAGTCTACAAAAAGGCTCAGATGTTCCGTGATAGCCCCATTCCCGGACACTATGGGTCTCCCTGGGGGTGTCTGACAGTTTTTATGGACTTTAGGTAGACAATAGAAGGTTGGGATTCTGGGAAACTTTATACGCAAAAACTCCCAGATATCCTGGTTGATGACACCTTGTAAAAATGCACCGTCGATCAACGCATAAAATTGTATCTCAAATTTGGCGATACTGGCCTTCGAAATGGGTCTGTATCAGTCCTGGTTGGCCAGGACTTTATGGCACATGGTATTGTATTGCTGATTTGACATGATCACAATATTGTCGCCCTTATCAGAGGGCTTAATGACAAGGGACTGACATTTTTTGAGATTGTTAAGGGCAAGCAATTCAGAAGGAGATAAATTACCGGTCTTTTTATGTATTTTTAGTTTTTTGATTTCCGATGTGACAGTAGTCACAAAGGACATCAAGTTGGAGTTAGAACTGAGGGGAGGAAATTTGTCAGATTTGTTCTTCAACTTTTTAACGCAGGGTAGAATGGGTGGCTCAGTGGGTTTGTTGTAGAGGAGAGAGTCTAAATCAATAGAGTCAATGAGGTCAGAAGAATCCTCTTCCTCTAGCAAAGACAACAGCACATCAAGATCCTTGTCATGTTGTGCATCAGCGGTTTCAGATTTAATTTTGGCCTTAGAGTACATACTTTTCAACAATAACTTATGAGCAAAGAGGTTTAAATCTTTAATAGCCTCAAAAATGTCAAGGTTAGAGTTCGGGCAAAAGCTGAGACCACTGGACAGGAGGGACTTTTCTTCATCTGACAGGGTATAGCTAGATAAGTTGATGATATTTCTGTCATCAACACTAGTGGCACTCGACTGTGTACATTTTACGTTTTTGGATTGGGAGTCGTGTCCTGTGGAAAAAATCGGCTTTGGCCTACCTCCATCTTAGATGCTGAGCTCGCACTTGATTGAGAAAGCTGAACCCCCGCAAGTGAGGAAGAAGTAGAGTTACCACCAGAACTACCTGAAGGAGGAAGAGAGCCCTCACCACGTGCACCATAGTTACCCGGCATGCCTGAAGCAGGTAGGACAGCAGAAGCAGTTTGTTCAGAGATGTGTTTCTTATGTGCATTACCATCTTCTCTGGACAGAGAACGTTTAGGTTTGTTTGGCCTGTTCCTGTTACGATTACGAGAAGAGGAGGAAGCAGAGACAGAAGAATTAATAGATGAGTCTGAGCCCCTTTCCATGGTGGATTTAGTTAAACCTTTACTTTTGAAGTTAGAAGTGTGATTATTTTGGGTCCACTTATACGCTTTCCCTTCCTGAAATGACAGTTTGTCACGCCAGATTTTTTTATCTTTCTTTCTGAGGGTTTCAGTATTAATTTGATCTAAGTGGGTTTTAATTCTTTCCTCATGTTCTTTTAAAGAGGGAAGGCTCTTAAAAGTTTTTAGTTTTAAATATATACTGTCAATCTCTTTATCGAGAGCTAAACTCCGGGTCTTATACTCCTCTATGAGCATCTTCATCATGCTTCGTGTGCACGCCTGCAAGTTATCCTCCCACTGCTTCTTGAACTCAGGGCTGATATGGTCAATCAGAGGGAAGATTTGAATGCGCAATCCATAAGGATTAATGTCCTCTCTGATATATCTTTCGAAATTGTTTATGTGCCAAAAAAGGGCTGCTTTTTTCACCCATAGCTGTACCTTGGGATTGTAAATAAAATGTATGATCAAGCTCAAAATAGTTATGTTCTTCAGTGAATACGTGGTATACTGCCTGACCTGCCCATGTGGCCTGTTTTATGTGGGCAGGACTATACGCACCTTACGCCAACGTTTTGGCGAACACAGGCGCTTCATAGAAAAGGGCAGTGACAAACAGTGTCCCTCTCCATTTCCTGAAAGGACACCAAAAATCCACCAAAGG
Organism: Aquarana catesbeiana; assembly: GCF_042186555.1. NCBI lineage: Eukaryota > Metazoa > Chordata > Amphibia > Anura > Ranidae > Aquarana > Aquarana catesbeiana. Next base: position 734,540,356 of record NC_133324.1, read on the forward strand.
CCTCCAAGTCTGGGTCATAGAGGCCATTCCCAGAGACCTTCCGACTGCAGAACGTTTTAAACGTTTATGTCAGCAAGAAACGTACTGGATATATTCCTTGAACACTCTTTCGCCGGGGGGACTCAATGAAGAAATAGAGACACACTCCTTATTGTAGCTTGACCCCCGCTATATAGATATTTTACATATTTTTTTAACGATATATCCTTTACACACACACACACACACACACACACATACATATATATATATATATAATTTATTTTTTTACCAATATCTTTACCCTTGACTATCAATCCTTGCCCCCTCTTTTTAGACATTTCCCACTGGGTTCATTTTCTGTTACCCTAGCATAACTTGGGGGATAAAAAAAACTTTTCCCCATCCCCCTCTACTTTTTTATTCCATAATGTGCTCCATTGTCCACCAACAATGCATTCTTATGCATTTTTTAATCGCATTTTTTCATCCCATTTGTGACACTTTCCTTTTTTTACCAATCTTTTATTAAAGTTTTCTTTTTATATAATAGTCGCTTATTAAATCAATGATCCTTTTTAAATAAAACATTTTTTCTTTTGCACATGAAACTATTGACTCTGAACATATTTTTTCCCACTACCAACCTTTGTTTATTTTTACATCCTTGTTTTCACAATGCCGGTCCGCTGGCTGTTGTGGTTCCACAACCGCGGAAGTCCCGCCCACATCCCATCAGTCAGATGTCCTGTACTTTCATTTAAGTCACTCTCCTCCTGAGAGCAAACAGGCCAGTAGTAGGAGCTGTGAGCCCCAAGCGCGTAGCCTGTATTATCTCCTATCTGTGTCTGGACACTTCCTGTGCACCGCTGACATCACTTCCACTTCCGGGTTCCAGAGTGGTTAGCGTGGAGCTTCCACACACTGGACACTGCTGTTAAGCCTCTCTCAACCAGGAACCAACATCCCCTGAGGTGAAGGCCTGCCAGTGAAGCCTGCACACCAGCACATCCCAGGACAACACAACCCCTGATGGACATCACCACCCCATCTGAACTGACTTAACAGTAAGTGTATGTATTACACCTTCACCATATAACAGTGTCAGCAGAGTTGGCACCTCCACACCCCCCTTCCCTTTTCAGTGCTATGCTCACAGAGGCTATGGACACCCTCTGAGGACGGCTACCTCCTCTCCCCCCCCCTTTTTGTTCTAACATTAATGTTCTATCAGAACCATCATTATACAATTCCATTCCTGACATCACAAAATCTGAGCGCCGGAAAACCTTTCTTCTACTGAACAGTTCTGGTGATCAGTCTCCCCATCTCTCTCCAAGAGGATCCTGTATCTCCAAGTTCCAGCTGCAGGCACCTGCACCCTTCCGTGCCCCAGCACTCCGTGTCCTCACTACCAGGGGTGTTGAGACTGGAACCGTGCAAGAGGCCACCCTCAGCATTTCAGACTCCGCTGTAAGGTACGTGACAGCTATTGAAGCTAAGATGATTGGTGGGATAAGACTGGGAGGAAGTTACACAGCACAGGCTTTAGAAAGTACACTCCTACTCCCCTCCCACTGACCCTGCAAGGTAGTCTGTGTGTGCTGTGGGTGCAATAGATTGCAGAGAACTAGAGAGCAGCGTAAATTAAATAAACATTGTGATTTTAGCACAAATACAGTGCCCTGGAATGGATTGATAGCCAACTGCTTGGTTTCACCTGTTACCTGAAATTACTCTTTAAGGTTTCTCTCTGTATAACATTAAGTAGTTCTTAAAGCATTTGTTACCCCAACACTTCATATTCCTGATATGTGGCTGCTGTACCATGTACTTGTATGAGAAAATCTCCTGTTCTCTTTGTGTTGCTTCCTTTGCGTGAAATCCCTGGTGTTCCTGCCAGTCCCTCTGCTTTCCTATTAAAAACGGATCACACTAAGGAGGAGAGCACACCGTGGTCAGTTCTCTAGCTGTGCTGGGAACTCAGTATGCTCTCCTCCAATGAATAGACTGGTCCTGACACACCCCTGCTGCAAACTCACTGAAACTCGGTGTGCTGCTGCTTCTCCTCCCCCCGGCTCTTATGCAGCTGAGAACAGAGGAAATGTGATCACTTATAAAAAGGGAGAAAAAAAAAAAAGGTATTTGTTTAATATCTATACAAAAATGTTTTCCATTTCATTTCTATTTTAAACTGAATGGGTTGTTTTACAAGGTGAACATTTACAATCACGTGAACCTAGTATGTCTCTAAGTGTTTCAAAATGATCTATTATTAGCATCAAATTATTGCAGGAGCAGAAAAACCAGTCTAATGCCCCGTACACACGGTCGGATTTTCCGATGGAAAATGTCCGATCGGAGCGTGTTGTCGGAAATTCCGACCGTGTGTGGGCTCCATCGGACATTTTCCATCGGATTTTCCGACACACAAAGTTGGAGAGCAGGAGATAACATTTTCCGACAACAAAATCCGATCGCGTCAATTCCGACCGTGTGTGGTCTGTTCCGACGCACAAAGTGCCACGCATGCTCAGAAGAAATTCCAAGACGGAACAGCTCGTTCTAGTAAACTTAGCATTCGCAATGGATACAGCACTTTCGTCACGCTGCAATGTTAAAAATGGTTTAATACAGTGCACTCTTCTTTATAATGTGACAAGAATTAAGTAGTTTTGCTGCTCATATTCACACACACTTCTCACAAAGTTTTATTTTTGTTTTTTTATTGGGATTCCCTGAATATATTGTTATTAGTTGTCACATCTGACAGAATTTTTTTTTTTATTATTTAATTTTTTTGGGGATTTTAAGCCTTTTTTTAATTTAATGTTTGGATTTTTTCAAAGGCTGATCTTTGTTCAATGTTATTTTTATTTTTCCTCCAGAATATTTTTGTGTGTGTTTTGTGTGTCAAGTTACCCCAACACCATTGATATCTTTTATTATTTAATCTCCAGGAGATTGTTTGTTGTTGGTGTCCCTTGTTCATTTCACATTGTATATTTGAAATGTACCTGAATCCTCACAAACAAACTGTCATTTTTGAAGTAAAACACATAGGAGAGTATAATTCAAAACAAAAATCCTTTATTAAGGGATCAGAACCAAACAAAGAGGAAGGCAACACTGGATCAACATGAGAAATTAGCGAAGCCTGGGACCCCCACTTGAACATCAAAATTGGTGGCCTGAGGAGTCCATATGCAAGGGAGGGCAGTCTGGTCCAGAATTCGCAGAGATCCGGATAGCAGCAGATGACATGTGTGTCCCCAGGCTGTGGTACCACAAGAGGCTGCATTTTTTGGCCTTCCAGACTGGATCCAGGGTCCTCACTTTCTGGTCTTCCTTTCACGCTTCCTTCCCGGCTGTGGCTGTGCAGTTGGAGATGTGGCAGGAGGAGGAGTAGGACCTGGAGGAGGACTGGGAGGACCTGGGAGAAGAGGGAGGACAAGGAGGAGGACCTGCAGGAGGAGGAGGAGGAGGACCATCGCAAAGGTGTGTCTGAGCTGTCATTTGGCCCCTCATACCTTTGTTAAGAGCCTCCAATATGAGCGCCTCACACATGACTTGTTGGCCCTCCTCCATCCTCTGCATTTTATAGGCAATGACGGCAGCAATGTCCTCCTCCACAGTGTGTGGTGCTCCCAGGACCTCTGTAGCCCTCCAAAAGTCCTCTGGTAGCCTCCTCTAGGGCACTCCTCCTCCTGCCACTTTCTCTTTCCAGGGGGAGTGCAGGGACCTGCAGATCAGCCAGCCGGCTCGGCCCGGCCACCTCCTGGCTGAGACTTCCCTGTGTACGAAAAAAGGACATGGTTTTAGTTTTTGCTTCATCAATCACAATCATAAATTAGTACTCCCAACTAACATCTAGTTAACATCATTGATTGGACAAGCAGAAATATTTAGAGGAATGCTATACCTGGCTCAATCTGGGCTCCTCCACATGTGGCCTGGAAGGCCCTGGTTGGGCGTCAGAAGCCTCAGCCGGGGGGGAAGGAAGCGTGGAAGGAAGACTGGAGAGGGATGGCCTGGGTTCAGTCTGACCTGCCAGAAAATGCAGCCTGTCGTATTACAACATCCTGGGGACATAGATGTCATCTGCTGCTCCGGATCTCTGTGAATCCAGGACTTTCTTGCGCTCCCTAAGATTTGTACTCCTCAGGCCACTCTGCCGTGGGGATCACCTGCTTCAAAATTTCACACAATTGCACCAGTGCTGCCTTCCTCTTTGCTTGGTTCTTGAAATGGGGGTGTTTAAATCTCCCACAGACAGGGCAGCTCCCCTAAGATATCTAGGAATACTGACATGAAGTCATTATCTTTCATTAGCATATCCATGTTCACTGCAAGACACAACACAAGACAAAGCCTAATGTCAGACAAAACTCCCCTAATCTTGTTACAATATAGGCTTCAATGTAGAAGCAGTATAGGCACAAGTTTGTCTCTTACCTTCGTTCTTACGATCGGCGCGTCCAATGCTCCTTCCTCCGCTCACAGATCGTACGTAATACGCACGCGTGTTACGCTTTATACACACTGCGCATGCGTGTAACTCCGCCCACCCCAGACGTTCTTTCTAGTCTATTCCCCGCCCCTTTTCGTTCGGCGCAGTGGGGGAAGAGCACATGGCGGAGTCACAGCAGGTGCGTGCTAATTGCAGGAACGAGGAGGAGGAGGAGAAAAGCCCGGATCCGGACACGTCCCGATCCAGAAGGAGACATTTTAAGGCCACAAATATGTCCTTTGGGGAGATGATGGAGATGGTCGACATCATGAAGAAGTCCGACTATGACGGAAAGTATGGGCCTTACCCCAACCCCAATATCAGAAAGGCCAAGATCATGGCGAAAGTGATCAAAAGTCTGCAGAAGAATTTCGGGGTACGAAGATCGAAAGATCAGCTCAGGAAGCGGTGGTCGGACCTGAAATTAAGAGAGCCAGAGCAGAACCGAAAGATCCGGAGAGTGCTGCAAAAAAGTAAGTAGTTGTGCTGTGTTCCTATTCTTTCTGTCTTTATTCCGTTTGTGCTGCTCCATATGCTTTTATTAATTGTAACGTTTAAAAGGGCAACTTTAATGTTCATGGGCCCATTATTCGTTCGTATCAAACATTTTTCTTTCGGCCTCTAAAACACCATTGTTTAGGCCATATGCATTTTCCCACATTTTTTTTGGGCCTACTTGGATGCCAAATAGTTGTTTGTGTAGATGGGTTTGTTACTAGAATGAAATGCCAACTAGATTGTGTGTAAGGAGAGGACACTGAGTAGCTGTTTTCACATCTGGACACTGGAGCACTAGTGTGGGACACAAGAACACCATTTTTATTAGGGGGCCACACAGGTGCTCCAGTGTATACTATAGGGGGGTCTCCATCTGTGAAGCTTGTACTAAACAGGTAAAGTATTGCAGCTTGACAAAGGCCAATAAAAAAAATACATCTTTGAACTCGGCTAGAATAGACAATTGTACCCCACTTCCAAGCAATGTTTCCTATTTCTAGTTCTGCCATCAAATATCTGTGTGCCAATTATACCATTTTTGTTTTACATAGGGGAGAAAAGACTCGGAAGACACCCCTCATCCGAGGAGACCACAGACCCCCCACCTCTGGAAGAAGGGGAACTAACACCAACACAAGAAGAGCAGGAGGAAGAAGAAGATGTGGTGGAGATTGGCACCACAACAGGTGTCTGCGACCACAGGCTCAGGTAAAAGAGATGGATGGTGGCAGATTTTTGATACCTGTTTTTGTTTTCTTTCTCTCTTTTTAGGTGATCGTGAGGTTGTGGATCCAGAACGTTTCACATCAGAAAGTGCCCAGATCCTGATCGGGGAGATCATGGGGTGTAATGTAGAACTGCAAAACATACAGCAAAAAATCAATGATGTTATTAAAAAAATAAATAATAACATCATTGATGTTTTGGGGCAAATTTAGAACCCCACAAAATCACTTTTTGGATTGTGGTCCAATCTTTTAAATATTTTTGCAATGTTTTGAAAAGCCAAATTTGGAGGATGCATACAGTGTGCCAACATGTGCTATCTGCCATCACGGGAGATCAATGGACGCGTTTTGGGGGTGCAACCCCTTCCTCAATTATAAAGTAGCGTTGAGGAAGGGCTTGCTCCCCCAAAACACTTCCCTTGATCCCCCCTGATGGCAGATAGCACATGTTGACATTCGTAAATTGGTGTGCATCTTCCAAATTTGGCTTTTCCAGGGGTGATTTCCCCCCATCTGAACGCTATATCAAACCCAGTTCCTAAATACTGATGTCTGATATAGCCTTCAGGTTTTACCTAATGTGAACTTTGTAAGTTCAAGTTTTTTGGCTTTCTTGTTGGTTTTACCCTGGCCTGTTTTATCTGAAATGGACATTTCGATTTTTGATAATGCTACTGCAAAAATTGTTATACAACAATCATGTTGGTTTGTTTTAAAAACCTTTGGTAAATGCACATGTGATTGTGCAGGTATAAAAGTTGCTTACTCAAGAATGTGTGGATTATTGTCTCAACACTACAATACAACACTTTTGGGGTGATGTAATTGCTGTTTTCTGCAAAAATGGGGGTCATTTCCTAAGGGCAAATCCTCTTTGCACTACAAGTGCAGTTTCAGTGCAGTTGCAAGTGCACTTGTAGTAAAATGTGTTTTTGCATTTAAGAAATAACAGCCAACAGTGCTTTGTATAAGGTTACACAATCACGACATTTTCTGGACTCAACACATTTCTGTCAGGGTCAGCTAAAACAAACACAAGCAGTAAATGTCCACCAAGAATTTCTTTTTTTTTTTTTTAATTATAAAAAGGCTTCACAGATTGTCTGGCATATTGATAGCCCCCCACCCGCAAAGAACTCCAGGTAGTGTAACCGGACATCACGGGCACTCAGGGAGGGCAAGCCAGGACGGCCACTTTCAAGCGCCGTCAGTGTGGTTTGATGTAGGATTCCGGCCTCAGGCCCAACTGAGCCAGCATAGTTGGCCGAATGTTTCCTTAAAAAGTTATGGAGAACACAGCACGCCAGTATAATATGGTTCAGTTTATACTCCGCCATATGGATGGGTGTCAGAAATAGTCGGAACCGGCTGGCCAGGATTCCAAATGTGTTCTCCACCACTCTTTGGGCTCTGGCCAGCCGGTAATTAAAAACCCTCTGTTCCGGGGTGAGGGTCCTCATTGGGAATGGCCGCATCAGGTGGTCCCCCAGCGCAAACGCTTCATCAGCAACGAACACAAATGGGAGTCCTTCCACATTGTCCTCTGGAGCTGGCAAGTCCAAGCTGCCATTCTGGAGACGCCTGTAGAACTCCGTCTGGGCGATGACTCCACCATCGGACATCCGGCCACATACAAGAAGTCGTAATTAGCCGACACCACCGCCAACATCACTATATTATTAAACCCCTTGTAATTATAATAGTACAACCCCGAGTTGGGTGGTGGGACGATGTGGACGTGTTTCCCATCAATTGCCCCTCCGCAGTTAGGAAAGTCCCACCGCTGGGCAAAGTGGGAGGCCACAGTCTGCCATTCCTGTGGCGTGGAAGGAAACTGTTGAGGAAAAAACAATAAGCATTACTATTTTTACTCAGAAACATGGCAAGCAGATTAGACACAAACATTATGGGGCAACCTCCAGATAGCAATTACTAAGGGGAATTTATGAAGGCCAAAGTATAAGGTACACCTATCATATTACCCCTCTCCCCCCTCTCATGGGCCATTTCTAACATTATAGGGGGTGTGGAAATCTTGGACAGGTAACCCTCGTCACTTCATTGAGAGATGAATGCCTAAATAATGGGTATTACTTTGAACAGACCCTCCTTAGTTACACTATTGGCAGACCACTGGACAGGTAAGAAGTGTCATAATACAAAGATATAAATACACATTGTACACATTTGAAGACATTTGGACATTCTGCTATTACCTATCAAGATAATAAGAGGATACAAAAACTTTAAACAGTACCATTGGAAAGTATACAGGCAGGCCCTTGCACTACATGCTTTGGGGAATTCATCCATAAATCTGAGCACTAAAGAGATGGGTACAGTGTGTATGGGTTTGGCAAAGTCAGCAGATAGATGATTGAGGATAGAGAATTGTGATCAGCTGACTTAGCAGTTGGGGGAGGGAGGGTTACTAAAAATTTGGGGACACCACAAAAAAAAAAAAAGAAAAAAAACCTGGCACTCTGCCAAACATTTTAGGGGTGTTTGGGTTAAAGCACTACTATGGAGCTGATAAAATACATTGTTAAGTGACTACATGAGGTGAATATAGGGCAGGAGACACCATGCTGGGGAGGTAAGTGAAGGGCAAATATGTATGAAGGACATAAAATAATAATTACATAAAAATCCAGCATGCATGAGAACAAAGGGGACATTCACAGCATATTACAAGCATGGTAATTAGGGAATGAGGAAAGAAATACAATATATTAGCAAACATTCAATACAATAAAATGTGATATAAAAGGATAAAAATCTTACCTTCATATACTCCTTCTGCAGGACCTGTATGATGGCAGAACAGGTCTCTAGGATAATGATCCCCAGAGCCTGGGGGGAGATGCCTGTCGAGAACTTCAAGTCCTGCAGGCTTCTCCCTGTGGCCAAATACCGCAGGGTAGCGACCAACCTCTGCTCCGGAGTGATGGCTTGCCTCATGCAGGTATCCTGCCTGCTGATATAGGGGGTCAGCGAAGCCAACAAACGGTGAAACACGGGGTCCATCATCCTGAGAAAGTTCCTGAAATCATCAGGATTATTCTCACGGATCTCACGGAGCAAAGGCATATGAGAGAACTGGTCACGCTGAAGCAACCAATTCTTGGTCCATGAACTCCTCCCCACCCTGTTCATGGACTGGACTTGTGTCAAGGTCAGGACCCCAACACCAAGCCCCCACACACACACGAACTCTACGAGGAGTACGCATACGAAACATGGCTAGAAAACGGTCGGCTGCTCAGAACGAAGTAACAGAACGCACTGAAGAACAGCAAGGCCTGTGAAGAGCGACCTGAAAAACAGCAACGAGCAGACAAGTTCGCACAGAAAACTCCAATACGAACTGACTGCACGCACTGAAGAGCAGATACAAACCCACAAGCACAAACTGAACGGCAGAAAACGATCTGAAAGCCACGAGTCTGAAAAAGCGCGAATCGTCTCTCACCAAACTTTTACTAACACGAGATTAGCAAAAGGAGCCCAAAGGGTACCGCGCTTGGTTCTGAACTGGCCTTTTCTAGTCTCGTCGTACGTGGTGTACGTGACCGCGTGGTTGGCGATCGTAAATTCCGACAACTTTGTGCGACCGTGTGTAGACAAAATAAGTTTGAGCCAACATCCTTCGGAAAAAATCCAAGGATTTTGTTGTCGGAATGTCCGAACAAAGTCCGCCCGTGTGTATGCCCTATAACAGTACAGGAAGGCTTGCCCATTCTTTAGCTGTGGGCCCTTATGATGCTTTATCCGTTAATATGTGGCCTGTCATATTTATTCATATTTCAAGCAGCATTCAGCCATAAAACTGTGTTCTACAATCTGTCTCCTAACAGACTGACCACATAAATAACAAAATCCAAGTGATGTTATTATTTAGGATTTTTTACCTTATAATGTTAGGTCTTTGTTCCTGTTTATTCAGATATTACATATTTTGTGGCCTTTTCTAGGAAAAGATTCATAGGCTGATCGTCTGACAGGATATAAAGAGTGATCTTGTGCAGTGATCTAATGACTCATTAGTCCACAAGTCCATGGACACTGGAGAAGAGTCATGCCTGAGGGCTTGAGCTTACTACCCTTGGATCTGAGTTCTCAAACACAGATTTGCGTTTTGGCAGCCATTCTTGTTCAGACCTATTACAGCTTATCAAGAGGAGAAGAACAGTGCCTAGACAAGGTTTTCTGACCTGCCCATATATTCCAGTAAATCTTGGTTGTAACAGGAGGCTGTCATCTAATATCTAATGACACCTTAATTTTTAGATGTAATTAGGTTACTGGTAATAAGGCTTTGCAGCTGTATCTTGACAAACCTGAAGCCACAGGTTTGGAGACAGTGAAGGAAAACAGTACAACAACAACTACACATCCAAGAATTGTCGGTGAACACCATTTCTTATTAAAGAAGAATTAATAAAGGTGCACGCCATACTGAATAGAGAAAATAAGTAAGGGCCTGAAATGTCTGCAGGAACCACATCCAATCTGCAAACGGCTTGTGTTTTTAACCCTGTAATTTCTCAATGCTATGAGTTGGTATATTCATGGCTAGAGTATCCAAGGCATCTTCCCCATTCAGCTTGCTATGCTATTCAGTATATGACTTTTTGCCCCCTGCAATATTTGTGCATTAGCAATTTTACCTCCTTTTCCACGGTTTCATGTTACCCTAGTTTTTTTTGCACATTCTATTTGCAGTTAGTCAAAAGGTCAAAGTTTTTACAGTTTCTGCCCAGTTGTCCTGCAGACAGACTCCTGAGGAACCTTGCAGTACTATAGTGAATTAATTGGAACACATTTTCTGGTTTTCCACGGGTGCTATGTTTCTAGAGTTAAAAAAATACGACAGGAAATAGCAGCGCAAGTCACAATATAGCAAGTGTAAAACACAGTGCAAATCGCCAGATAGTCCTTTTGAGCAAATTGCAGCTCTTTGTGAGAAGGTACAGTCTATTAGCAGGGCAGCCTCGTAAAGGGAGGTGAAGCCACTCCAATATGCAAAAAAAGAGAACAGGCGCCTCTTAGTAAGATTGTAATATATAATGACAATAAGCATTAAAAGCACTCACATGTAACAATGTGTAAATCCGGCACAGGGGGTCACAGTAAAAGCCATGGTTGATCTCTGCAATCCGGGATGGGGGGAGAGCCTTGTTCCTTCTGTGCTGTCAGCTGGGTTGATTTTCCTGCAGCAAATTTCTGGAATTAAATCGTGAACCAGATTGAGGCTTGCAACTCAGCCAGGCAGTCACATGGAGGGCTGGAGTGCAGAGTCACGATACAGGATTCACGATTGAATTCCAGAAATTTGCTGCAGGAAAATCAACCCAGCCGACAGCACAGAAGGAATAAGGCTCTCCCCATCCCGGATTGCAGAGATCAACCATGGCTTTTTCTGTGACCCCCTATGCCGGATTTACATATTGCTACAAGAGTGCTTTTAATGCTTATTTTTATTAAATATTACAATCTTACTAAGGAGGTACCTGTTGTTTATGCTCATGTTTCTAGAGTTGCTTTAGTATTTCTTGGGTTGTCTCAAATCCACATTCTCTTCAGACTAAATTAATGAGGAATAGCAGTGAGAGTGACGATACACTAAGGCCCCTCTCACACATGCGGTCCGTTTGTCCTTTTTTCATCCATCTGTTGATGGGCTGAACACCTGATTCGCTTCACACCAGAACGCCTCGAACAGGCAAAAAGTTCTAGCGAACATGCAAACGCTATTAATGGCTTCAGCCCCAGAAGATTTGGCTGCTCAATGACCAGGCCATTTTTTGCGATTCGGCACTGGATTGCTTTAACTGACAATTGCGTGGTTGTGCGACACTGTACCCAAACAAAATTGATGTTCTTTTTTCCCACAAATAGAGCTTTCTTTTGGTGGTTTTTGATTGCGTTATAAATAAAAGAAGAGCGACAATTTTGAAAAAAAACAATACTTTTTACTTTGTGCTATAATAAATATCCCACATTTTTAATCAAAAAAACTATTTTTTTCCTCAGTTTATGTATTCTTCTACAAATTTTTGGTAGAAAAAAACAAAAAAAAAAAATTTTTTTAAATGCAATAAGCGTATATTAATTGGTTTGCTCAAAAGTTATAGCATCTACAAAAGAGGGGATATTTTGGCATGGAGCTCCCATTAAAATCTATGCCAGACCCAAAGGGCCTGATATGGATTGGAGGGGGGGGGGGTGGACTGCGCCATTTAAAAAAAAAAAAAAAAAAAATTTGGCATGGAGTTCCCCTTAAAATCTATATTACTCCCAAAGGGCCTGGTATGGATTTTGGGGGGCCCCACGCCGCTTTTTGTTTCTTATTTCTGTCATAGGGTTCCCCTTAACCACTTCATAACACTGTATTATATACTCTGCACTGCACTACATACTCTGCACTATATTATATATATTACACTGAGTGCACTATATACTCTCCACTGTATTATATATACTACACTGACTGCATTATATACTCTGAACTGTATTGTATATTCTACACTGACTGCACACTACACTAACTACCTGCCTAATCTCCATTCATTCACTATATACGGCCGCTGTGTAAGCAGCAGCCTTATATACTGTGAGGCGTGGACTTAGCCCCTGAACCATGAATGGCCAAAGGCACCCTGCCTTTGGCCATTCATGGCTCTCACAGCACATCGCGCTGTGATTGGCCAAAGCATACAGGTCAGGTGCATGCTTTAGCCAATCGGCAGCTGTCAATCTCGCAGTGCATTATGGGGCGCTCCGTGGTGGACGAATGTCCTGCGAGCTCCCCATATGTTCGTTTGTTCTAAGAACAAACGAACACCCAATGTTTGAGTCGAACCATCCCTACCGTTGACGGATGAAAAACAGACATAGCTGCATTTCTATGGAAAAAAAGGATGTAAATGGATGATCATCCATTCATATCAGTTTACAGCCGTATCCGTCAACATTCGTTTTCTTAAACGTATATCAAAGTTGTATCGGATGAAAAACTAATGTAAACTGACAAATGATCCGTTTTCATCAGTTTTTGCATTGTTAGTGGATGTAAACAAACTGATGAGAAACTGATGAGCAGCTGATGAAAACCAGATGAAAAACAAATGAAAACTCCATTTGTTTTTTTCTTTGAAAAGATGTGACTGAACTGATGAAATGAATGATCTGCATGCGTGAAAAGGGCTTAAATCAGAATAAAGCAGCTAGAAAGTTAGCATGTTAAATGCAGTGATAGAAGAGTGACAGCAGCAAACAGACCAAAAAGGTCAACCAAGTCTGCCACATATTTGTAACTTTTTTCTCTAAAGCTATTTTTATTCCATGTGAACGTTTGAATCTACTTACTGTTGACTCACTACCATCGGCCGGAAGTTTATACTAAGCATCAACTACTCTTTCAGAAAATGAAAACTTTCATATTAAACGCATTAACACAAACATACACAGCAATGGTCTTCTTTTCTTAACCTACCAACTATCCAAGTTTAATTACCATTGCTGTGTATATTTGCCTTTTTTTCAGAGATTGTCTTAGTTAACTTGGGAATGCAGGCCCCACCGTTCCCTCTCTGGAATACACCAATAATTAATTAAATAAATATTGATACACAACAAATTGATGCCATAAAATTGGCCAAGGCACGTTTATTGGTTTTAGTATTTAAATAAACAGCATATTAATCATTTATTAATTCATAAATTTCTTACATTTCATAACAAATAAACTTCAAAACAGCTCAGTCTTAAAGGACTCGTGCAGCACTGAAAAAATATAAATACAAGTCCACTCTGTCAGGTCACCTGTATCCAGGTGACAGATGCACCCCGTTGGGGTCAGGAGTGCACCGCTATGATAGTGGACCCTAAGGCTGACTGCTGCAGATGGAACTCGGGGCGGTTCAGGAAGGCAGGTCTCCTGGAGCACCAACACGGATCCCACAGTGAGTTAGAGCATAGATTCCCCAGGGCGCGGAGTCTAAGAGCCAGCAGGTGTTCACCAGAGCCTCTAGTGGTGAGGATGGACTGGGCTGCAACTGGCTCCAGGTTGCGGCCCCCAGGGTCTCCCAGCTTGCGCTCACTCTAGGCTACAGGAGGATGGAGAGGAAACAGCAGCCCAGGAGAGCAAGGGATAGTAAGGAGATATCCTTGTCTGCTAGTCGCCCTGACATTTGGCTAACAGAGAACACGCCAAAAGTCAGGGTCACAGGCAAACAGGGATAGTCCAGAACGCGCCAAAGATCAAGGTCACAAGTAGACAGGGATAGTCGGGAACACGCCAAGATCGGTAACAGAGACAGAGACAAACTTAGAGCACAACGGCAAACAGGAAGCCAAACACACAATATTGCATGGCAAGGCAGGCTTGGAGAATACGGTGTTAAATAGTGGTTCATGTTGAGGCTAGGGTGGAGCCAGAGGGAAGATTACTTAAGCATGCAGGTGTGAGAGTACAAGCCTCAAGGATGATACACAGACCAGGTAAGAGACAGACAGGTCATGAATGTATTACTGCAAGGTTATGACAGTACCCCCCCTCTTACGAGGCCTCCCCCACCTTGGACCAGGCTTGGAGGGGAACTTCAAATGGAACTTCCTCAGAAGACGAGGTGCGAAGACTTCAGATGCACAAATCCAAGATCTCTCCTCAGGACCAAAACCTTTCCAATCCACGAGATATTGAAGGACACCTTTATAGAAGCGAGAATCCAAAATTTGACTAACCTCGTACTCCTGATCATCTTCAGAGACTAGAGCCAAGGTAGGGAGAGGTCGAGAGAACTTATTGAAAACTAAAGGTTTCAGAAGGGATACATGAAAGGAGTTTGAGATCCTGAGGCTTTTAGGGATCTAGAGTTTAAAACAAACAGGATTCAGCTTAGAAATTATATTGTAAGGACCAATGAATCTCGGGGCAAACTTGAGAGAAGGAACCCGGAGTCTGATATTCCTGGTAGAAAGCCAGACTTTGTTTCCTGGCTGTAGAGAAGGCTGCTTACGCCTGCGACGGTCAGCAAAACTTTTTAACTTGTTGGCAGCTTTCTGGAGGGAATCATGAACGTCAACCCACAAAAGAATTGAATGATTCCTGAACAGTAGCCAAAGCTGGGATGTCAGAAGAACAGGTCATAGGAAGAGGGAGCTGAGAATGTCTTCCATAAACAGTGACAAAGGGTGTCTTCAGTCTGGCCATTGGATTGGGGATGGTAAGAAGAGGTAAAATCCAAGGTAATGTTGAGGGATTTGCAAAAGGCTCTCCAAAAGCGAGAAGTAAACTGAACACCCCTGTCTGAAATGACATGGGAAGGGACACCATGAAGATGGAAAATCTCTCGTACGAAAATGGGAACCAAGGCAGGAGCAGAAGGGAGACCAGGAAGAGGAACAAAATGGGCCGTCTTGGAGAATCGATCAATTACCACCCAAATGACCGTATTCTTCTCAGAAGGTGGAAGATCGGTGATGAAGTCCATGGCTATGTGAGACCAGGGCTCCTTGGGAATGGGTAAGGGCATGAGAAGATCAGCAGGAGCCTGCGTGGAGGACTTAGACTGGGCACAGACATGATAAGCCTTAACATAGTCTTTGACATCCGAATGGAGAGTAGGCCACCAGTAGTGGCGACTGATGAGGAGGAGGGATCGAAGAAACACAGCATGACCTGCCACCTTGGAGTCATGTCCCCAACAAAGGATCTTAGCTCTTAGCTCAGTGGGGACGAAGGTCCTGCCAGGAGGAATTTTTGACTTCAGGGTGGTAGAATGAGCAAGGATGCATGAAGTAGGGATAATTGGCTCAGGTTCAATGGTAGGCTCCTCATCCTGAATGTCAAAAGATCTAGAGAGTGCATCAGCCCGACTGTTGCAGGAACCAGGTTTGAATGTAATGGTGAAGTTAAAATGGGAAATGAAGAGACTCCACCTGGCTTGTCTAGGATTCAATCGTTTGGCATTCTGTAAGTATTGCAGATTTTTATGGTCAGTGAAAATTGTTATGGAATGTGGGGAACCCTTCAAGAGATGACGCCACTCCTCCAACGCCAATTTAATCGCAAGAAGTTCCTGATCACCAATAGCGTAATTCTTCTCCGCCTGAGAAAATTTTCTGGAGAAAAACGCACATGGTAGACATTTATTCCCAAAGGATTGAAGAAGCACAGCTCCCACCCCAGTTGAGGAAGCGTCCACTTCAATAAAAAAAAAATGGATCCCCCGGGTCAGGTTGCCTCAACAAAAGGTCCAGAAATGAAGGCCAGTTTCAAATCATGAAAGGCAGAGACAGCTTCGGGGGACCACTCCTTGGCATTAGCACCCTTCTTGGTCAAGGCGATAATTGGCGCAGCAATAGAGGAGTAATTCCTAATGAACTGCCTGTAATAATTCGTGAACCCAAGAAAGCGCTGCGTGGTCTTGAGGCCGGCAGGAAGAGGCCAGTTGGTAATGGCCAAGACCTTCCCAGGATCAATACGAAGACCGAAGTTAGAGACGAAGCATCCCAGAAACAGGACTTCAGAACATTCAAAAGAACATTTCTCTAGCTTAGCGTACAGATTATTTTCTCGAAGGCGCTGAAGTACAATCCAGACATGGTCTCTGTGAACCGACAGACTATCCGAAAAGATGAGAATGTCATCCAGGTAGATGACAAATTGGTAAAGCAGATCCCTGAAGATTTCGTTAACAAAGTTTTGGAACACCGCTGGGGCGTTACACAAACCAAAGGGCATGACCAAGTACTCGTAATGCCCATCTCTAGTGTTAAACGCAGTTTTCCATTAATCCCCTTCCCGCATTCGGATCAAATTGTATGCACCCCTGAGATCCAACTTGGTAAAAATGGAGGCACCTTTCAACCTGTCAAATAGTTCCGATATTAGGGGTAGGGGGTATCGATTTTTAATCGTTACTGCGTTTAGGCCTCGGTAGTCAATGCAGGGTCTTAGGGCACCATCCTTTTTGGCAACAAAAAAGAGCCCTGCTCCTGTAGGCGATGAGGATTTCCGGATGAATCCTCTTTCTAGATTTCCTGCAACATACTCAGACATGGCCTGGGTCTCTGGCATGGACAGAGGGTAGGTACGACCCCTGGGTAGAGCTGCTCCGGGAACAAGGTCAATGGCACAGTCAAAGGACCTGGGAGGAGGAAGCACCTCAGCTGACTTTTTACAGAACACATCCTGGAAATCGCTATATGCAGCGGGAAGGGCAGAGGGTACTGAGGTGGTAGCCACGGGAAGTCTCCCCTTAGGAGCAACCTTGAGTAGGCAGTTAGAGAAACAGGAGGGACCCCAAGCCAGGATCTGCCCAGAAGTCCAGTCAATGTGTGGAGAGTGGAGCTGCAACCAAGGAAGCCCCAATACGATAGGGGTTGAGACCTTAGGAAGGATAAGAAAGGATATCCACTCCTGGTGGAGTATCCCTACCAAAATCTTAACAGGAGGAGTCTGGAAGTGGATAGGGCCCCCTGGAAGAACAGTGTCATCAATCGCCGAGACCAACAATGGAGTGGTGAGGGGTAAAAGGGTAGGGTTCATGGAAGATGCAGTTCTCCAGTCCATAAAGTTGCCAGCGGCTCCCGAATCCAGATAAGCCAAGGCCGAGTGGGAGAAAACACCAACATGAAGAAACACCGAAAGAAGGAGACGAGAAGATGACTTTTCTGGGTCCATTACTCCACCTTCCAGATGTATTACCCAAGCTTTTCCTGGACGAAATGAGCATGTGTCACGAAAATGACCTTTGCCCCCACAGCAGAGACACAGGCCCAGAGTTCTGCACCTGGCACGTTCCTCGGGGGATGGCCTGGTCTGGCCCAGCTGCATGTGTTCCTTAGTTGGCAGGAGATGCTCCACAGGATGAAAAGAGGGGAGCTCGGGCTGACTAAGGACCAAGGAGTACTGGCGTCGCTTTTCTAAGGTCCTTTCCTGAAAACGCATATCAATCTGGTTACACAGGGAGATAACTTCGTCCAGATCAGTGGGGATGGTTCTTCCTGCTAATTCGTCCTTCACTATATCAGAAAGGCCATGCAGAAAGGTTGCGACTAAGGCCTCATTGTTCCAGCTCAGCTCAGCCGTCAGTATGCGGAAACGAAGAGCATACTGTCCCATAGAAGCAGACTCTTGGCTGAAGAGACATGACCTGGTTCCTCAAAAGATATTCTGAAAGAGTTTCAGAAAATTAGAGAGGCTAGAAACCACTGGGTCTTTCCTCTCCCACAGCCCAAGCTATAGCCTCGCCGGATAGGAGAGAAATAATATAGGCTACCTTTGCCCGATCAGACTAGAAGCTTTGGGGTTGGAGTTCAAAATGAATGGTACACTGGCTAAGGAACCCTCTGCAGGCCTTGGAATCCCCAAAGTAACAGGACGGAGCTGGCAAGTGCAAAGGGTTAGCGGCTGCGACTGTAAGCGGAGCTGATACGGCAGCCGATTGCGTTTATGGAACCGGGAAGCCTAAGGAGGCTTGAAGTTGTTCAAAGCGGGAAGCCAAATCCTGAAGGAATCGCATCACCTGGGTCTGATTAGATTCCTGGGTCTCGAGTCTGTGGACTATGCCCTGCAGCTGATCATCGGCAGGTAGCGGCACATCAGACGGGTCCATGGCCATGACAGATGCACCCCGTTGGGGTCAGGAGTGCACCGCTATGATAGTGGACCCTAAGACTGACTGCTGCGGATGGAACTCGGGGTGGTTCAGGAAGGCAGGTCTCCTGGAGCACCAACACGGATCCCACAGTGAGTTAGAGCATAGATTCCCCAGGGCGCGGAGTCTAAGAGCCAGCAGGTGTTCACCAGAGCCTCTAGTGGTGAGGATGGACTGGGCTGCAACTGGCTCCAGGTTGCGGGCCCCAGGGTCTCCTAGCTTGCGCTCACGGTAGGCTACAGGAGGATGGAGAGGAAACAGCAGCCCAGGACAGCAACAGCAGCCCAGGACAGCAACAGCAGCCCAGGACAGCAAGGGATAGTAAGGAGATAGCCAAATGTCAGGGCGACTAGCAGACAAGGATAACAGAGAACACGCCAAAAGTCAGGGTCACAGGCAAACAGGGATAGTTGAGAACCCGCCACTGTCAGCCGTGGCTAACGTCACTGGCTCCTCCTCCCATCGCGTCACAGGTCACGTGACATTGTCACGTGACCTGTGATGCAACGCATCGGGAGGAGGAGGCAGTGACGTCAGCCACTAGTGTGGAAACACTCGATCTTGCTGAGAGGAGGAGTGATTACCTGCTGAATACGATACACACGCTGCTGTGAGAGCGAACACATGTGAGTGCAGCAGCTTGAGACGGCTGTCTCATAGTCTGTCCAGTACAATACTATTGTGATTTCTCTTTTTATATGTCGGATTGTGGGAGAACATGGCGAATATTAGGAATAAGTTATCCAAACACCTGGGCACATTTACCATCGCATGCAAGAGTTAACGATCTCAAAATCGGGTATTTATTTTTTCAGCTTGCTACTATATGTTCATGTGATTGCATCTGGCTACACTTCATCTTTATTTTTCCTTTTTATGACAGTTTTTTTTAACCGTAAGCACTGCATATAAAGCATATGGCTATGTTCTTAAAATCCACTGTTTGTATGTAATCAATTCATATTTATATATTTATTTTTACGCACATGTTTGCGGTTTAGTTATTATAGCACTTTGCACTTTAAAGTAGTGCTCTAGAATTACAGAGAGACCATTTTAATGCACAGTAAGTTTGCACAAGAAGATTAGCGCACCTTATTTTATATATGAGAGAAAAGGCTGCACACCCCAACTAAATTGCAAATGGGAAGGGTTCCCCCACAAGTTTTTTTTAGCAGCAAAATATCACAAATTATTTGATGTATAAAAAAGTCTCTTAAATTAGTAAAGGTCACATATTAAACGTTAAAATATGAGGTCTGGTCGTGAGGCATTGTACATATACCAGGATGCAGAATTGCAAACATACATTTGTACAGCCTTACAGATAATCATTGCTATATCAGAAAACACTGACGCATTTCGACCTGATGCTCTTCATCTGGGGGATAGTTTATGCTAAACAAATGCATCAAATTTTAATAAAACATCTTTCAATATGCACCAATTCCATGTACATAAACATTGCTATATTTATCACTGAAAGAAGGAATGAATAGCCTCAGAGGCAATAGTCTAAAATCAGTTGAATGATCCGACGGACCATACAGCCATCTGCACCTCCCCCGAGAGAATAACCCAGACCAGATGGCTTACAAGAAGTCATGTTCTATGCCTCCCCGGAAGGGAGGGGATACGGCACCAGCAACAATTCTCCCAGCTGTTGATAATATATCAAGGAAGAGTATAAATTAGTATGATACATTGAAATTCCTAGTGTGTTCTAAATATCTTATTATTAAAAATAGATAGAGTAATACTTACTCACGTGCATGTGTGAATAGGTGTATTAGGTAATAATGTGTCGCATATTGCGTATTAACAACAATGAATTAGTTAGGGAAGATGAACTCTTCCCCAATAACACTATTGTGAATCAAAAAATAAAATTACTGACTAAAGAAAAAAATGTGTTAAATTGTGAATGTACGTGAATTAATTGAGACATACTATTTAGTCTCATATATATATGGTAAGAGAGTATATGGAACTACAAAAAGTGAAGATCCTTATTTCAGGGATTGGGTAAGTGAAGACACACAAGATGAATGAACAATCAAAAAATAATAAAGATAAAAATAAAATAAAAACAAAAACAAAGGTGATGAAGAAAACTTCATCATTCTACGTGACATGATTTACCTTAAACTTCAATATAGCTGGTGTGGACCATTGATTCCAAAAGGGGATTGTGTCTAATTATCAGTGATCAAAAGAGAAAAGGTATGGGCTCTTATGGAGAAATTACCAGGGAGACTAATAATCAAAAATAATAAATATGGATTTAAGTTCAAAGTGCTATCAATAAAAATGTTCTAACCCAGCTACCATACTAGCCAGGCTCCTCGGTCAGGTAATGAGAAGCTACTTACTTTTGGCAGTGAATTTAGAGTATCTGTATATCCAGATATTGCATGGAATTAGGGATCGATCGATATAACCTTATATTGTGTGAGAAGACCTGATTGGTGGATGCCGATGTCACCTCTCCTCCCTCCAGGTGTTGACACAAAGGCCGCTGATGAGCAGCCAACGCGTGGTGTTCCCTCGGCGTCCCAGGAGGCCGTAGCTCTGACTATAGTCGTCACTTCCGCCACAAAAATGTGTGACGTCATGACACGCCACGCACACAGGATAAATCGCACATGCGCGGCCGGAAAACAACATCCAGAAGTGATCACGGGACCCCTCCGACAAGAAAGTGCTCACCCTAGTGGCCAAAAAAGGGTATTGCCACTATGTAGCGCATATTGCAGGTATGCAGTGTAACCACACTCCCACTTCTTGCCAGGAAGAACAAAACATTATTTATATAGGCTTATTCAACAAGAATATTAGAGTTTTGCCAGACGCAAAACCCTGGGGAAACAGAGCAAAAGAGATGGTCTTATTCAGGCCGGGGTATGTTGTAGGCCATATCCTGAAACTCCATCTCTGCTCCCGCTGCAAAAGTTTTGTTCCAGTCACCACCCCGATCGGGAATATGAACTTGATCTAGGGCAGTGAAGGAGGCCTTGGGCATTTTGTGGTCGTCTCTGAATACTACACGTCTGCCTAGTGGCAAATATCGATTTCCAATGTGCATACTATAAATGTGTTTGGTAATGCGGCGCCAAAACTCTTGTTTGGTTTTTGCTATGTAGAATGCACCGCATTCACACATCAGGCAGGGCCGTCTTTAGCGCAGGGCAAACGGGGCAGCTGCCCAGGGCCCTGTCATTTCTTGGGGCCCAAAGCAGAGCTGCCCGTTAACCCTGCGTGCTGCCCGCAAATCGGCGCTGAATAATGTCAGCCGCGGCGGCTCGCACGGCGCCCACAGTGCCAGTGCCTTTTTTTTTTTTTAAATTTGAGGAGCGGGACGCGGGTGGGCGGGGCCTTGAGCTCCACTGATGCTCTGGCCCCGCCCCTTGCTATGTGTGCAGAGACAGTGCTGTGCACCAGTGATCGGACTCGGAGGAGCGGTGAAGCGGAGGAGGAGTGAGACAGGGCCCTGGGCAGCGCGGAGTGGAGAGTGCACTGAAGCCTGTGTGGAGCAGCAGTGTGGAGAATTTAGCAGAGCTTTCCACCGTTCACGACCAGGTAAGGTCTTTTCTCCTCCCCTGGCTCCCGCTCCCCCTATCCCCATGCCATGTCTTGTGTATTAAAGGAAAGTAAAAAAAAAATGAGCAGATCTGCAGTCCACTGTCCAGGCTGAGTGAGGCCTCAGAGGAGAGCACACAGCATGATTTACAGTAACATGGCATACTGTATTTAGGCTGCTTTCACACTGAAAGCGCCCAGGCATTGGTGGTAAAACGCCAATATTTTTAGTGGCGATTTACCGTAGTTTTTGTGGCGCTTTTCGGCCTCTAGCGGGGCACTTTAAACCCCTGCTAGCGGCCGAAAAAGGGTTAAAAGAACTCACCGCTCCTAAAGCGCCCTTGCCCATTGAAATCAATGGGCAGCGGCGCTGAACCGCCGGCAAAGCGCTGCCGTAGCAGCGCTTTGCAGGTGGTTCAGCGGCGCTGCCCATTGATTTCAATGGGCAAGGGCGCTTTAGGAGCGGTGAGTTCGCCGCTCCTAATGCGCTCCAAAGAAGCCGCTGGCAGGACTTTTTCTGATGTCCTGCCAGGGCACCATTCCAGTGTGAAAGCCCTCGGGGCTTTCACACTGGAGTGAATGGAGCCGCTGTTTCAGGGCACTTTGCAGGCACTATTTTTAGCGCTATAGCGCCTGCAAAGCGCCTCAGTGTGAACTGCTTGATGGGCTTATTTTGGGCCTAGCTGGTTCACATGTATGTATTTTGGTGGCCCACATTTGCGCAGGCACAGTGCCCATTCATTTGAATGGACTGCCATGTCTGCGTTTCCTGCAAAAAAAAAGGTGCATGCAGCATTTAATAGGCTGCACACACCTATGCACATCAAGCAATGAAATACAGCACTGTCTGTTCATTTTACTTTTGCACCATGTGACTTACCTGCTGTTCCTGCTCCGGCAAACTTGCTGCATTTTTAGATGTTTAGGCCACGCTTTTAAAAACACAGTACGTTTGTGTGCGCAGGAACTGCAGGTAAGTCGCATGGTGCAAAAGCCGAATGAATTTCAAGGCCAATGCATTATTAAAATGCTGCATGCACCTTTTTTTTCTGCAGGAAACGCAGGCATGGCAGCCCATTCAAATGAATGGGCTGCTGTGGCTGCGCAAATGTGGGCCGCCAAAACACATACATTTGCCTATTACATCGTTTCTTAACTGGGGTTTCCCAGTTCTGCGGTGAGGTCCGCGGCAATGTACCCCAATGTACTCTGATGTGCCCCAATGTACACTGATGTGTCCTGATGTGCTATGTGCCCCATGCCCTGATGTGCCCCATGCCCTGATGTGCTTTGTGCCCCATGCCCTGATGTGCTGTGCCCCAATGTTGTGTGCCCTGATGTACTGTGGCCTGTGCCCTGATGTACTGTACCCTGATGTCCTGTGCCCTGATGTACTGTGCCCTGATGTAGGGCTGGGAGATTTTCTTAAAAAAAAAAAATCTTCGATTCTCTTAAAAAAAACTCGATTCACGATTCAAGTTTTTTTTTTTTGGGAACTGCGCCGGTCCCGAGGCGCTGCGGGCATGAGCTTTTAGGCGAGGCCGCAGCTTCGGCCTAGTCCGTGGCGTCAGGCCTCGTGGACTAGGCCGAAGCCGCGGCCTCACCTAAAAACTCCTTGCCCGCAGCTCTTCAGGCCCGGTGCGGTGTCCGCGCCGGTCCGGAGGCGCTGCGGGCATGAGTTTTAAGGCGAGGCCACGGCTTCGGCCTAGTCCGCGGCGTCCGGCCGTAGCCGCGGACTAGGCCGAAGCCATGGCCTCGCCAAAAAACGAATGTCCGCAGCGCCTCTGGACCGGCGCAGTGAAAAAAAAAAAAATCTAAAAAAATCGATTTGCTTAAATTTTGAATCGATTTGACCTCTCAACTCAATTCAAGATTTAAATCGATTTTTTTCCCAGCCCTACCCTGATGTACTGTGCCTTGATGTACTGTGCCCTGATGTACTGTGCCTTGATGTACTGTGCCCTAATGTACTGTACCCTGATGTACTGTGCCCTGATGTACTGTGCCCTAATGTACTGTGCCCTAATGTACTGTGCCCTGATGTACTGTACCATGATGTACTGTACCATGATGTACTGTACCATGATGTACTGTACCATGATGTACTGTACCCTGATGTACTGTGCCCTGATGTACTGTGCCCTGATGTACTGTGCCCTGATGTACTGTGCCCTGATGTACTGTGCCTTGATGTACTGTGCCCTGATGTACTGTGCCCTGATGTACTGTGCCCTGATGTACTGTGCCCTGATGTACTGTGCCCTGATGTACTGTGCCCTGATGTACTGTGCCTTGATGTACTGTGCCCTGATCTACTGTGCCCTGATGTACTGTACCCTGATGTACTGTGCCTTGATGTACTGTGCCCTGATGTACTGTGCCCTGATGTACTGTGCCCTGATGTACTGTGCCCTGATGTACTGTGCCCTGATGTACTGTGCCCTGATGTACTGTGCCCTGATGTACTGTGCCCTGATGTACTGTGCCCTGATGTACTGTGCCCTGATGTACTGTGCCTTGATGTACTGTGCCCTGATGTACTGTGCCCTGATGTACTGTGCCCTGATGTACTGTGCCCTGATGTACTGTGCCATGATGTGCTGTGTCCTGATGTGCCCTGTACCCTGATGTGCTATACTCTGATGTGCTGTACCCTGATGTGCTGTACCCTGTACCCTGATGCGCTGTGCCCTGATGTGCTGTACCCTGTACCCTGATGCGCTGTGCCCTGATGTGCTGTACCCTGTACCCTGATGTGCTGTACCCTGTGCCCTGATGTGCTGGGTGCTGTACCCTGTGCCCTGATGTGCTGGGTTCTGTACCCTGATGTGCTGTACCCTGTGCCCTGATGTGCTGGGTTCTGTACCCTGATGTTCTGTGTCCTGTGCCCTGATGTGCTGTCCCCTGATGTTTTATGCCCTGGGCCGGTCTGGATGAAGTCCAGGGCCACATTTTTGTCCCAGTCCAGCCCTGGATATGAAGGGGACTCTAATGTAACAGGGGCGCTGTGATGTGTAAAGGGGCACTATAATGTGGAAATGTCTGCAATGAAATGGGGGCTGTGATATGGTGAGGCTGCAATGTAATGGGGCGCTGTGATGTGAAGAGGCTGTAATGTAATGGGGCGCTGTGATGTGAAGAGGCTGTAATGTAATGGGGCGCTGTGATGTGAAGAGGCTGTAATGTAATGGGGCGCTATGATATGACGAGGCTGCAATGTAATGGGGGCTGTGATATGACGAGGCTGTAATGTAATGGGGCGCTGTGATATGACGAGGCTGCAATGTAATGGGGGCTGTGATATGAAGAGGCTGTAATGTAATGGGGGGCTGTGATGTGAAGAGGCTGTAATGTAATGGGGCGCTGTGATATGACGAGGCTGTAATGTAATGGGGGGCTGTGATGTGATGAGGCTGTAATGTAATGGGGGCTGTGATGTGATGAGGCTGTAATGTAATGGGGCGCTGTGATGTGAAGAGGCTGTAATGTAATGGGGGCTGTGATATGACGAGGCTGTAATGTAATGGGGCGCTGTGATGTGAAGAGGCTGTAATGTAATGGGGGCTGTGATATGACAAGGCTGCAATGTAATGGGGGCTGTGATATGACGAGGCTGTAATGTAATGGGGGGCTGTGATGTGAAGAGGCTGTAATGTAATGGGGGCTGTGATATGACGAGGCTGTAATGTAATGGGGGCTGTGATGTGAAGAGGCTGTAATGTAATGGGGGCTGTGATATGACGAGGCTGCAATGTAATGGGGTGCTGTGACATGAAAAGGAACTGAGGACACCTTGGGACTGCTGTGAAGAGGGTCTGCGAATGTGATGTAAGCACTGCTGAGATGTTATAGTACAAACATGATATTCAGATCTCTGACTAATGAATATTTTAACAACTGGACCTCCATAAATTTTAATTCAAGACCCCTGGTATATACATTATATTCTGAACCAAAAAAAAAAAATCATTCTCTTGCTCTCAGCTTCCTCCAAATCTCCCTTTTGTGGATGCTATGATCTGACTTTCTGTTAGAGGATGTATGAGTTCCTTCTTCATGGTCTATGTGAAGGAATGTAGCCACCCTCTTTTGCTCACTCCTAAGATGGACTATTGGATGGGTAATGTGCATAGAGCAGTGTACATGACTTGAACATGAGGGGGAAAAAAGTGGTTTGGGAGTCTAGCATTTTACTACTGAACGCTACAACATATAAGCATTTATTATAAGGTAATAAGAGACTGCACAGAGCATAATTTATTTTTATAATGCAGGTGTCAGTCACATCTATTTTTTGAAGAGCCTATAAGCCCTCAATATGTCAAAATCTCTGAGTGGTGCACAGAAGCGAAAGAAGAAGCAGGAGTTGGAGGAAAAACTATGCAGAATACCAAGAATTACTGGTTTTCTTATACCTAGAAGTGGATCTTCTGAGGAACCTGCTGGTACATCTTCTCAGGAAGTGATTCCTGCTCAAAGTACCTCTGACATAGTCTCTGAATCTGATGCAGTAGTGTCTTCTGATCCATTAACACCACTAGAAACAACACCAGTGCCCATGGAGATGGAGAAACCAGGCCTTTTCCAAAATACTGGTTTGCTGCCTAGCCTCCATACTGTGGAGCCTACTGTGGAAGCATTTGATATAGTGCCTGAATTTGTGGAACAGTCAGGTTTCATGACTGACATTGGTTTGTGGCTCAACGTATCTACTATTGAGATGCGGGAGTACTGGTCAAAAAATGGAAATGTGTCAGTGAGAAAGCCTCTGGAACAACTGAAGAAAGAAGGTTTTGCAACGTCATTTAAAGACGGACGTTGCTGTACTATCGACATGTTTATGCGTAACTGTCCCAATGGAGACAAGGTTGAAAGAAAGTGGCTTTGCTACTCAAAAAACATGGGCAGAATCTACTGTTTTGACTGCAAATTGTTTAGTGCATCACGAAATGCATTTTCCAATGATGGTTTCAGCGACTGGAAACATGCCAGTGAACGAATTTCATCACATGAACAGTCTCAAAACCATATTCATGCTGTGATTGATACAGCCAAATATTCGAAACTGGAGGGTCGGATTGACCATAAAATGCAACAAGAGATTGAAGAGCTGACAAGCTATGGTCAAAATCTAGTAAATCGGTTGCTTAGTGTCATAATTTTTCTTGCCGAAAGAGGATTGGCTTTTAGAGGAGATGACCAAGTTATTGGATCCAAACACAATGGCAACTATCTTGGAATTTTGGAATTACTGTCGGAGTATGATGCTTTCCTAGCACAACACATTCAAACCAAGGCAAACAAGGGCAAAGGATTTACAAGTTATCTATCAGCAAATGTCTGTGAAGAACTTATACAGATTACAGGGGAAAAAATTTTGGAAGAT
The DNA here is from genome assembly GCF_042186555.1 of Aquarana catesbeiana. Lineage (NCBI taxonomy): Eukaryota > Metazoa > Chordata > Amphibia > Anura > Ranidae > Aquarana > Aquarana catesbeiana. The sequence continues at coordinate 734,567,704 of NC_133324.1, forward strand.
GTCATCAACCGGGTTAAAATGGCAAAGTACTACTCAGTATCTGTAGATTCATCTGAAGATTATTCCCATACTGATCAGCTCACAGTGATTTTACGATACTTAGAAGGAAATCAACCCGTGGAGCGTTTTCTAACCTTCTTACCCTCAACGGGGCACAAAGGAGAAGAGATGGCGAATGCGCTTCTAAAATTCCTTAATAATGTTGGACTTTCCATACAAGAATGCCGTGGACAGAGTTACGACAATGCAAGCAACATGTCTGGTCACTACAAAGGTATGCAAGCAAAAATTGTTACCCTGAATAAATATGCAATGTATATACCTTGTTTTGGACACTCACTAAACCTTGTTGGAAAGGATGCTGCAAATTCGTGTAGTGAGGCTGTCAAGTTTTTTGATTTCATACAATCTCTGTATGCATTCTTTACTGGCTCAACCAAGCGCTACAAGAAGCTTAAAGACAAGCTTGATGAGAATGACCTCTCTGTGTCCATGCCGAAAAAGCTAAGTGACACACGTTGGTCATGTCGTGCTGATGCTTGTCAGGCACTAGTCCATGGCTATCAAAATATAATGGACATTTTGTTGTAAATTTCAGCTGACTGTGAAGAAAGGTCAGAGTGCCGTAATATGGCAAAAGGACTGTTTGATCAGATGAGCAAACTTGAGACCGGGATTTTTGCAGAATTCTGGAACACTGTTTTACAGCGCTTTAACAGCAGCAGCAAAACTTTGCAGTCCGTTCAACTCAACCTAAATTCAGCAATTGCCGTTTTGAAATCATTAAAAAATTTTATGAATGAACAACGTACTAAATTTGATGCATTTGAAGAAGCTGGCAAGTGTCTCACAGATACTGAAGAATATACTGTGCAACATCGTCGACTTCAACGCCGGAATGTCCGTCAGCAGCCACTTGACTATGGACACAGTGAAGAAGCACACTTAACACCCAAGGAGACCTTTTATATTAAGGCCTTTCTCCCATGTGTTGACAAACTTTTAGTGTGTCTGGAGCATCGACTAGGAGCTTACAGTGAAGTGTGTGATTTATTTGGATTCTTTATAAACTTTCCAGTGATGGACTTTGATTCCATTAAAATTGCAGCAGAAAAGTTGTCCGCTTTCTACAAGCATGATCTGGGCACAACCTTTGGTGACGAGCTAATTCAGTTTCAGTCATTCATTTCTTTGTTTCTCGATAAAAAAACAGATGACTGCAGCATAGAGCAATTTATGTACAATACCATATTTGACAAGGATGTAAAAGATACCTTTCCCAACACAGAAATTGCTTTAAAAATGTATCTCACTTTAATGATCACTAACTGTTCAGGTGAACGATCTTTTTCAAAAATGAAACGGATCAAAAATCTACAACGCACAACCATGAGCCAAAGTCGTCTCACCAAACTGTCTATAATGTCTGCTGAATCAGATATACTTCGCAGTCTTGACTTCACCAACATTACAAAGACATTTGCTGCTCAAAAAGCACGTAGACTGGTGGTATAAATTGAATTAAAGTATTTCTTGACTTTATGTAAAAAGTTATCTGCACTTTTATAATAGTGGTTGACAATAGTCTGTTATACTAGCAGCTGTTGCCTAATAGGAATGTTAACATAAGGCTGCTATACGGAAAATCCTGATTTTTTTTTTTTTTAATGGTTTGTTTTGGCTTTTTTGTGGACCGAAAGCTGATGAAAGGGTGGTTTTATCACCCATTTAGCACAGAAGCACATAGCTTCCAGATTTAGTGTAGTATATTATGTAACTCTGCTACCTGATTACCTATTCTCTAAATTGGAGTGGAGCATACGCACTTTGTTTTGAATGTTTGATTTTGGATTCTACGGGTTGTAAGTTTTAATACTGTTTGTTTAATTGCTATGTGTTGTTGTTAATTGTTCTATTATTTATGAATATTTATGTTTGTGTTACTAGACAACATGGCTCTTTGTTTTACACACAAAACATAATGTTGATTTGCACTTTATTACTGAAAGTTATTAAGATATATTAACATATAAGTGCTACTACAGTTGGTGAGTACGTACTGTTACAGATCGCGCTAAGAATACGTTTGTGGACCAGTTCTTTTATGTTTACATTATTAAAGTTTTTTTTTTTTAAAGATAAATCTATGTGTGTGTCTGTTTTTTGAGATGTTGGGGTGAAGAGCAAAATTGAATTGGGGGGGGGCCCAAAAATTGGCAAATTGGCAAAATGGACAGGGCGAAAAATGTCACCATTGGGAAGAGAAAAGATTTTTTCTTTCTTAATAAGGGGACAATAAGAGCAATGTCCACATGGGAAAGAACCTCGTGCTGGGCAATGTTTTCTCCCAGACGCCCCTTTATATTTACTCTGAACCTATCTGTCTGTCTTTGACAGATGTGGCTCTTTTGTATGTAATAGATGGGGTATCAGACATATGGTTGAACCTGCGGATCATCCGTAAGTATTGTCCAATGTTGTCGAATTATTTCTTTGATCTGTTTATGTTGTTTAGAAAAACGCATAATTATCCTAGTTGGATCACAGTGTGAGATATTTTTGGATTTATGTTTGAAAAGAAGTTCTTGTCGAGTTATTGACAAGAACGACTGTACCCTCTCTCTAGTAGCCCCTTTTGGTGTTTGCCTGCTTCCTCTCTAAAAAGGGTATCATTGGAACAGTTTCTGCAAAGTCGCAGGTACTGCCCATACGGAATATAATTTTTTTAGCATAGTTGGGTGAAAGCTGTCAGTGTGCACGTTCCCAGGGTACTTTTTCAGAACAGAGTACTGCATAATTTTCCTTCAGGGTTAGGAAACAGTTGAACATCAAGAAATGTAATGGTGTTTCTATTAAAGAACTACAACAACGTCTCCTCAGGCCCCTCCCAGATGACAAAGGCGTTGTAGATGTATCGGAGCCATGTAGGGACATGGCTCGTATACTCGACAAGGTCCTCGCCACCTAGGAGTGAATGTTCCCACTCCCTCTGGTACAGATTGGCATAGGATGGGGCACAACATGCCCCCATCGCTACACCCTGTACTTGAAGGTAGTGGAAACCATCAAACATGAAAAAATTATGGGTAAGAATATATTCAAGACCACTCAGTATAAATTCATTCAAAGCTCTGTTATGACAGGGGACTTGTTGGAGGATCCTATGTACAGCAGCCAATCCCTTACTGTGAGCGATTGAGCTGTACAAGGCCTCCACTTCTATAGCAACAAGAATAGAGTCATCAGAAATAGGTAATGCCTCAACAGTTTGTAGGAAATTAATCGTATCTTTAACAAAGGATGGCATACTTATAAAATACAGTTGTAATTATGCATCTATCACTCTACTCAGATTCTCAGAAATGCCTCAGTTGCCAGAGACTATTGGACGTCCCGTAGGGTTTATGGAGGTCCTTGTGTACTTTTGGGAGGCTATAAAAAGTAGCCACCCTTGGATGTTTAATCCATATAAATTCTAAAAGGTCTTTTGAAACATTGCCTCCTTCATATGTTTGATCAACCAACATATAAAATTCCTTGTTAAACTTGTCACTTAATCTGACCGGAATAGATCTATACCAAGATGGATTATTTTGAATTTTCTGACACATAGATTTATGGAAATGATTGTCCATAAGGACCACATTTCCTCCTTTATCTAAAGCTTTTACTATAATAGATTCATTGTTGCATAGTGATCTCAAAGCCTTATTTTCCTAGTCAGTATAATAGATTCATTGTTGCATAGTGATCTCAAAGCCTTATTTTCCTTGTCAGTCAAATTTTGGGGGATTGTTTTTCTTGAGTGGTAGTTTACATATATCCCTAACAGTTTGTTTTAAGAAGGTTGCCATGTTGGGATTGGTGTTAGTTGGAGGAAACATTGTAGATTTTTTTTTTTTTTTTAAGAAGTGTAATGGGATTTTGTGTGGATTTATTGATGTCTTCAAAAATCTTAAAGGTCAATCTGATCAATTAGATCTACTGTATTATTTTCTTGGAAATGAAGTGTAAGGTTTCGCAGGGCTTTAAATTCCCTCATACTATACTCGGACCAATCTGTGGTATCAATCTCGATGTCATTTTTTGGCATATGTGCATTTTAGCAATAATTTCCGCACAAAGAGTTGTAGGTCAGTAGTGACTTCAAAGAGATCAAAATTTTCTTGTGGACAAAAACTTAGACCTTTTGAGAGCACTTGTGTCTCCATTTCCGTTAGGGGGTATGATGATAGATTAATTACATTCAAGGGTCGGGCTGGATCCAAACTACGTATGGGTCCAAGCCCTTCCCTCCCCTGTTCATTTTGGGGTAACAAACCCCCCTTGTTGGGTTTAAAGATTTGGTTGTTGAGGGTTTAAAGTGACCTGTCACTTGGGAAATGTAAATAAAGGATTTTTGCGCTGCGCTTGATAATATAATATAAAAATAATACCAAAAATCACTAAAAAATATAAGATAAATTTAAAAATAGGGTGTATGTATATTTCTACACAATATATATATATCCAAACAATTCTCAGTGCAATGTGCATATATGTAATAATGATAATAAATATCTTAATACAGTGATAAGCTAAAAAAAAACATGCAGTATCTTGCATAAAGTGCAACATGCAAGGAAAATATTAAATCAGATTGCATAAAAGTGCCCAGTGCATCTTAAACACACTAGATAAATTCTATGTTAGTGAAATCCTTATAATAGTGTCCCCAAAAAAATGTCCAAATAAATGTGCATCCATATCCAAAAGAAATGAATGTCCAAATCATCCAACGTGCTGAATTCAAATGCTGTAAAACAACCGTGACGTGCCTTGATGACCCCCCAAAGTGATTGCGCTCACCTCAGAGCGTGTGACACAGTGATTAGCTGCGTCTAATCACGCTTTGTAGCCACCCCTTGGGCTCTGCATGGTAAGCTAGATATGATCTCCACTTTGGGTCAATATGGCTCCATAGACATCCAATCATAAAAATGAAGAGAGACTATATAGTGTAATACTATTAAAGGATAATTTATTAAACAGAAAACCCACTTCCCACAGAGGGGTACTCACATTCTCTTGGTGCTGCTGTGCACCAAACAATAAAACGCTGTATAAGAACGCCAATCTGTGTGCCGCGGGGTATATGTTTCTCCCAGCTCAGCTCAACTTGGGAAATGTGACTGGTATTGCTAGGTGTGTCAGAAAGTGAGGAATCGGATTCCCCTGGTCCCACGTTGTGTCAGATCTGACTGTACTATGGATGAGGAATGATTGTTTTGAGAGACATTATTTGCATAGTCAGAGTCTGTATCTATGGTTCGTTTTTTGCTTGACATTCCCCCTTGACATATGAGATTTGAAATATGAGCTGTGTGTTTTCGTTCAACTGTTTTTCAATATCTTTGTGTTATACAATAATAGTTTTATGATGAACAATTATGTCTGGCTATGAGATGGACTTTGAAAAGGGGGGGGGGGGGGGGATCAGATTGAAACCTAAATCTCATCCCTCCTTCAAAAATTAGGTCGAACACTTGAAAAAAAAAGACTGCATTATTCTGGCATACCGAGTCCTTCGTTAGGTACATCAGGGAGTCAATTAACCCATTTGGGTTACGTATACAATTCTTTCCCAATTTATAATAGATAAGTAACGAATGTAAGAAAGAATGGGAGGAAAATTTGAGGCAATGTTCACAAGAAATTATGCTTATTCCTACTAGGGAATATAACAAATTGCATTGTTGGATTCAGAAATCAGTAGTTTGGAGTTAGCTTTGGTTCCATTTATACATCATAAGCTGTATTCCAAACTACAGGCTAAATTGAAAGACAATTTATCAATTTATGACAAAAGAATTTTACAAAAGGAAACCAAATTTTGGAGAGATAAGACAGCTTTTTTGGAAGGGCGGGCTTATAAATGGAACACCAATAATACACAATTGAGATAACAGCAGGTTAGGGCCAACAACAGTATATAAATACATCAAAACCAAATACTTTTCCTTCTGAAAATCGTGTCCATAATTTCTCTCAAAGGGATTGTGGGAGGCAAAAAAGTTGTAACAATAGAGGCTCTCTTGAGCAAGATAGCATAAAAACGAACCATAAATACAGACTCTGACTATGCAAAAAATGTCTCTCAAAAAGATCATTCCTCATCCATAGTACAGAGATTCAACACAAAACATTGGAACAGGTGAATCTGATTCCTCACTCTCTGGCACACCTAGCAATACCAGTCACATTTCCCAAGTGACAGGTCGCTTTAAACCCTCAACAACCAAATCCTTAAACCCAACAAGGGGGGCTTGTTCCCTCTAAATGAACAGGGGAGGGAATGGCTTGGACCCATACGTTGTCTGGATCCAGCCCGACCCTTAAATGTAATTAATATATCATCATACCCCCCAACGGAAATGGAGACACAAGTGCTCTCAAAAGGTCTAAGTTTTTGTCCACAAGAACATTTTAATCTCTTTGAAGTCCTTACTGACCTACAACTTTTTGTGCGGAAATTATTGCTAAAATACACATATGCCAAAAATGACATTGAGATTGAGACCACAGATTGGTCCAAGTATAGTATGAGGGAATTTAAAGCCCTACGAGACCTTAAACTTCTTTTGCAAGAAAATAATATATTAGTAGATCTAATTGATCAGATTGATCTTGAAAAGATTTTTGAAGACATCAATAAATCCACACAAAATCCCATTGCTCTTTTTAAGAAACCATCTACAAAATGTCCTCTGCCTAACACCAATCCCAACATAGCGACCTTCTTAAAACAAACTATTAGGGATATATGTAAACTACCACTCAAGAAAAACAATCCCCAAAATTTGACTGACGAGGAAAATAAGGCTTTGAGATCACTATGCAACAATTAATGTATTATAGTAAAAGCTTCAGATAAAAGGAGGAAATGTAGTCCTTATGGACAATCATTTCTATAAATCTATGTCAGAAAATTCTGAATAATTTAACAAAGAATTTTATATGTTGGTTGATTAAGCATATGAAGGAGGCATTATTTCAAAATACCTTTTTAAATTTATACGGATTAAACATCCAAGGGTGGCTATTTTTTATAGCCTCCCAAAAGTACACAAGGACCCCATAAACTCTACGGGACATCCAATAGTCTCTGGCAACGGAGGCATTTCTGAGAATCTGAGTAGAGTGATAGATGCAGAATTACAACCGTATATTATAAGTATGCCATCCTTTGTTAAAGATACGATTTCCTTCAAACTATTGAGGAATTAACTATTTCTGATGACTATTCTTGTTGTTATAGATGTGGAGGTCTTGTACAGCTCAATCCCTCACAGTAAGGGATTGGCTGCTGTACATAGGATCCTCCAACAAGGCTCCTGTCATGATAGGGCTTTGAATGAATTTAGATCAAAGAAATAATTCAACGACATTGGACAATGCTCACGGATGATCCGAAGGTCCAACCATATTTCCCTGATACCCCATCTATTACATACAAAAGAGCCACATTTGTCAAAGAGAGATTGGTTCAGAGTGAATAGAAAGGAGTGTGAGAAAACATTGCCCAGTACGAGGTTACTTCCCGTGTGGACATTACTCTTTTGTCCCCTTATTAAGAAAAAAGTTCTCTCTTCCCAATGGTGACATTTTTCGCCCTGTTCATTTTGCCAATTGCCAAACTCGTGGATTGGTTTACCTGATGTTGTGTGAATGCGGTGCATTCTACATAGCAAAAACCAAACAAGAGTTTTGGCGCCGCATTACCAAACACATTTATAGTATGCACATTGGAAATCGATATTTGCCACTAGGCAGACATGTAGTATTCAGAGATAACCACAAAATGCCAAAGGTCTCCTTCACTGCCCTAGATCGAGTTCATATTCCCGATCGGGGCGTTGAGTCGAACAAAACTCTTTTGCAGCGGTAACAGATGGATTTTCAGGTTATGGTCTACAACATACCCCGGCCTGAATGAGTCCATTTCTTTTACTCCATTTCTGCAGGGTTTTGCATCTGGCAAAACTCAATATTATTCTTGTTGAATAAGCCTATATAAATAATATGTTTTCTCCCTTTTTTTCAAAATTAATTGAGAAATGGTAGTCACAGAGGTATATTCATTGAACGTACGCACAGCTTGAATGTACTATAAAATAAATATATGAATAATGAATTGAATAATGTATAATGACTATTAACTAAATAATTGTGTCAAACAACATTGTTTTGTTTTTCTGGTTTTAGAGTCGGGCAGACCTGCTGAACATCTACTGGCCTCTTTGAGATTGAACCCTGGTGCCTTTTTGGCTTCCCGGCAAGAAGGGAGAGTGTGGTTACACTGCATTCCCGCAATATGCTCTATATAGCGGCCATACACTTTTTTGGCCACTAGGATGAGCACTTTCTTGCTGGCGGGGTCCCGTGATTATTTCCGGACGTCGTTGCCAGCAGTGCATGCACGATTCATCTTGCGTGAGCGGCGCGTCATAACGTAACGCATTTTGCGGCAGAAGGGATGATGATGGTCAGAGCTACAGCCTTCTGGGACGCCGAGGGAGCCACGCGTTGGCTGCTCATCAGCGGCCTTTGTGCCAACACCTGGAGGGGGGAGAGGAGACATCGGCATCCACCGATCAGGTTTTCTCACACAATATAAGGTAACATAAAAACCAGCCAGCATGAGGATCGATCCATGATCCCATGCAATACCTCGATATACAGATACTCTAAATCCACTGCCACAAGAAAGTAGCATCTCATTACCTGACCGAGGAGCCTGGCTAGTATGGTAGCTGGGTTAGAACATTTTTATTGATAGTACATTGAACTTAAATCCATATTTATTATTTTTGATTATTAGGCTCCCTGGTAATTTCTCCATAAGAGCCCATACCTCTTCTCTTTTGATCACTGATAATTAGACACGATCCCCTCTTGGAATCGATGGTCCAAACCAGCTATATTGTAGTTTAAGGTAAATCATGTCAATTAGAATGACGTTTTCTTTATGACTTTTGTTTTTGTTTAATAAAAAGATATGTAGAACACACTAGGAATTTCAATGCATCATACTAATTTATACTCCTCCTTGATATATTATCAACAGCTGGGAGAATTGTTGCTGGTGCCGTATCCCCTCCCTTCTGGGGAGGCATAGAACATGGCTTCTTGTAAGCCACCTGGGCTGGGTTTTTCTCTCGGGGGGGGAGGTGCAGATGGCCATGTGGTCCGCCGGATCATTCAACTGATTTTAGACTATTGGCTCTGAGGCTATTCATTCCTGCTTTCAGTGGTAAATATACCAATCAGGTTGAAACGCTTCAGAGTTTTCTGATATAGCAGTGATTATCTATAATGCTGTACAAATGTATGTTTGCGATGCTGCATCCTGGTATATGTACAATGCTCACAACCAGAGCTCATATTTTAACAATATGTGACCTTTACTCATTTAAAAGACTTTTCTACATCAAATAATTTGTGATATTTTGCTGCTAAAAAAACACTATGGGGGTACCTGTCCCATTTGCAAGATAGGAGGATATAGGCTTAGTTGAGCAACAGGGCCTTAGGTTTAACATCGTTGGTAAAATATTTATTTCTATTTAGCAGTTTCTGTATTCTTAAAGTGTGACATTGGGGGATGTCTAGCTCAGTGGTAGATGCCTTTTCAGTAAGTTCACAGCGAACAGGAACTTTAGTTTAAGGGCATGGTAGCCCACTTTTATTAAAAGGAACAAAATAAAGTAAAGTTCATACATGCACTTGGATACCCACACAGGGGTTCTTCTCCCAAAAACAATAACAAATGAAAAATGCCAAGCCACCTGGCTCTCTTCAGCAGTACCGTCACTTAGGCTTTACGCTTCAGCCCTCTTGGACATATAACAGGGTTCCGGTACAACTACTGTACCTCTCTTCAGCTTCCTTGCTGCTCAGGCCTTCCACTTCAGGCTCTAGTCTCCTTGGACGCACACAGCGATTATCTAGAAAGCAGCCCCTTACTGCTCTGATACTCAGACTTGGGTCTCTGGCTTCCACTAGTGCACACCTGCACTCTCTGGACTCATCGGGAGGGTGGAGCCCTGAACCCTAATCCTGACTCTGCTATAGGCCAGGACCCACCTGCTCAATCAACCAGCCAGACTCCTGGCTGTTCTCAAAACCCGGTCCCAGGATTGGAGATTCCGTTCCACCCATAACACTGTGGAATCTCCGGGCTCCAGGTCCCCAAATGGATTTTACAAACTTGAGGAAACTGATAACACAGATTCCTCCACATTAAATACCCCTGGAGCCCCTCAACCTGCCTATCTGAGAACCCTGGGCGACAATTACTTGGACAGGGAACTGTACTGTCACATATCCCCCCTTGTTTCGAACCAGAGGGCGAAACACATAGTTTCCTTTTGGCACCTATGTGCCAACTACAGCTTACGGAAGTCAAACCCTGTCCAACCTTACTTCTCCTAAAGGGGAACTCAACCCACCACTTCCATTGGTGTCTCTCTCTTGCCCCCTGTCAATCTGCATGGGTTTCGAGACCTTCCCAACTCTTCTTCCGGGTGCATTTTCATAAGGACTTCCTCTCCTGGAATTTTAATAGGGTACCCCTGGTCTTTCTACCAACCCTTCTGCCTCCACGCTTCAAGTTTCCTGGTTTCCCAAAACCTCTCTCAGCATTACTGTTCTGAGACTGTAGGGGGCCTATTTCTATAGTGTTTATAACGGGACCCCTCCTCCTATTTCTGGTACCTGACTCAGCAGTCACTAATTGTTTACCAGGTTTACCTGTACCTTTGGACATGACATTATTGACAGACATTTTCAAACCAATATTACACCTCTCAATGTTGCACATGTCACCAATGCCTTTTTTTCCAGCATTTGCTAGGGCAGAGTCTGCAAAGGGCACACACGCCAGAGGGCCGTCATCACCCACGGGAACCTCACAGGGCGTCACCTCTCCTGGGTTCACCCACTCTTCGGGCAGCTGTTCTACCACTTGACCTGTTCTGATACCATCATATTTTTATCAACCTGAACAGGCAAGCTCTCGTCTGATCCACATACAATTTTTACAGCACTCCTTATCCGTTCCCCTGTCTCGGGGACCTTGCTAGGTTTGTCACATAAAC